>NC_052050.1:11021661-11244161 GCF_903992535.2 Arvicola amphibius | reverse complement strand
CCCCCCGTGTGTGCATGCTCCTGTGTGTGAGCACAGATGTGAATGAGCCATGGAGTAGGTGCGGAGGTCAGAGATCAACACTGGTTGGATGTCATTCATCACTTTCCACCCTGTTTGAGACAGGGTGTATTTATCTGTTAGAAGCTGCAGGTATCAGGCTAACCATTCCCATGAGCTTCTGGGGATTCTCCCATCTCCACCTCCCTTCTCACCATAGGAGAACAGGACTGTAAATGTGTGCCGTTGTGCTCTTTGTGTGTGTGTGTGTGTGTGTGTGAGAGAGAGAGAGAGAGAGAGAGAGAGAGAGAGAGACAGAGAGAGAGACAGAGACAGAGAGAGAGACAGAGACAGAGAGAGAGAGAGAGAGAGAGAGACAGAGAAAGAGAGAGAGACCTGGGCATCTGAACTCAGATCTTCTTGTCTTCATGTTTGTCTGGCATTGTCTTATCCACTGAACCACCCTCACGCCCCAAGTACACAAAGGTCTTTATAAAGCTACGGGCAAAACTTTGCAATTACAACAACACAAACAAACACAATGAACAAATGGTCAGTGGTCAATGACAGTGCCAGCCTTGGCAGTGTCAGTGGAAACCGTCTCCAGGTGCACCACAGCTGTGCTCTTGTGTGAAGTTTGGCACTGTTCAGAAGTTTGTCCGTGTCCCTGATCATCACCTAATTCCCTTACCACCACCCCATCACCCGGGAGCCTGTTCGCAGTGCACAGAAGAACATGGTGTTCAACACCGTCCTCCAGAGATTCCTTTCCAAATGGTTCCTTAAGAAGCGTCGATCTGTTTATCATACCTGATTTCAAATGTGCAACGATTCAATAGTAAATACTGCTGTAACGTTTTTGATATCCATAAAGAGAAGGTGTCTCTAAAATAATCATGAGATTTATCGAACGTATAATAACTATTCCTATATTGGAAGCCGATGGATTGTAAATATATTGGGACCAGTGGGATATGTGTGTTTAACCATATTAAATTTATTGGCCACTCTGACCCATTCTGGTTTATATTACAGTTCCTTTCCTTTCTCATTTTCCCTTTGGATTTCTGCTTGTCCCAGGGCATGTGTATGTGGTCGTGCCTGCCTGAGAGAGAGCAGAGAGAGAGATGAGAGAGAGAGAGAGAGAAAGAGAGAGAGAGAGAGAGAGGTGGAGGGAGTGGAGAGGATTATGAAATGCAACGAGAGTCTCTTGCGATGCTCGCTCGCTATCGCTCCTAGATCGCTCTCTCTCTCTCTCCTTCCTTAATAGAAGATCTGTCATGCCTCAGGAACCTTCCACACTGTGTTTTGAGTCTCTTACTGGGACCATGGATTCCAGCTTAGCTGGGCTGACTGGACTTATGAGTCCCAATGTTCATTCTATCTCCACCTCTGGGTATTAAACACACGGGCTCATATTTGCAGGGCAAGCATTTTTCCAACTGTGGTATTTCTCCAGCTCACATTGTATAAACTTTGAAATATTGAGAAACAAGGGAGGAAAAGAACCCTTTAGAAATACATTTATGCCAGTTGTAGAGAGGGCTATTCCATAGATTCCTGATGGAAACCTACTTAAGAATCCAGAGCATGGTGCTGGCTGTATATAGAAGGAGGCCTGGGACAGGCTGACTCTGTGGCTCCAAGTAAGACCTCAAAGGATGCTGCCTTGGCCAGAACCCTTGGCAAGTGCTATTCTCCTGCCATCCGAGGAAGGACAGAGGTTGACTCACAGACTAACACTATCTGCCTGAGAAGAGCCAAGTCATCTCAAAGCGCTCAATTTTCCTATGATCGGGAATACTATGGCCAAGTGGGAGGCATAGACTTTCTATTAGAGAAGAACTTGCTAAACCACTTGACCATTCCAACAGTCCGCAGAGCGGTTTATTAGGAGTGTGCCATCTTTTTGCCCCCTCCCCCAAGTTGGCAGCCAGGGATGTCAAGCTGGTGACATTGTGTGCTTTGGTAAACCTCTTGCCAGTTCACAGCTCCCACCATAAAGTGACTAAGTCATATTCACTGGGCAGAGAGTGGCCTTTAAATATTCATCTTCTCCTTGAGCTGACTGGATTTTAGGACTCCTTCACTGGAATCCAGTGAGTTACTTGCCAGAGATGAACTTAGTGACTTGCCAGACCCCAGAACTCCCTAAACCATTTCAGAAAGTAGCATAGATTAAGTCTGTTTCCAGGCAAATCCTAGGGCAAATGGCGATATCAGTTTGCTAATGAGAAAGAACACAGATTCTCTTCATTTAGGTAAGCCGTTTTTGAGACATAAAGGAGGTGGTTGATAATATCAAGTATTTTCTGGGCACACTGGGCTCACAACAATTGTGACAGCGTACATAAGAACTTTGTAGTCTCCAGTTAACGTTCCAAGATAGAATGGATACAGTGGACAGTCACGCCACCACAGTCACGCCACCACGACAGAAGAGCTGGGAGAAGCTTTCTTCAATGATGTGGCCCTGGTCAGCTGACCATAGACCGGGACAAGCCCCAGTCCCCAAACTAGCCAGACAGCAAAACTTGTACTTGGAGGAGACAGAAGGAAAAAAAAAATAGTAATCGAAATTTGGGATGGGAGGATCTAGAGGAAATGAGATGGGTGTGGTGTGGGTATGCTCAAAATAAATTGTATGAAATTCTCAAAGAATTAATATAAAATTTCCAAAAAGAAAGAAAAAAGGAAGGGGAAGAAAGAAATAGAAGAGCCAGGGAGCTTCATTTTTAACTTTCTGTGTTTGCTCACAAAATACCCATGATCCATTGCATACCATTGTGGGGTAATGTCAGCTGAAATATGCCTCGGAAATGCCAACAAAATGGGTGAGTAATTATTTCAAAACAGCAAAAGCAGGCAAAATAAACTGAGCAACACTGACACCAGAGAGAAAATTCTACTTCAGAACCATGGAGCCCTGGGCAAAATTCTCTCTCCAGTAGCTACTAGCAGTGTGATCTTGGACACACTCTGTGTTAGTCAGGGTTCTCTGAAGAGCAGAACCCACAGCACGAGTGTGTACCCAAACGAGATTGGCTTTGTGATACTGTTGGGTAGTTCGACACTGACTGTCCTCTTCATGCAAGTGCTCAAGACTGGATGCCGTGACAGTCCCAACCTGGCACACTGAAGGCTTGTAGGACTCCCGGATCCCTACTTGTCTTCGGTTCAGCCTTGGAAGGCTGGTTCCAGTGTCAGTGGAGGGTGGCAGCAACCACTGCCCTAAGGGAGTAGATGGCCAAGTCAACTAGACACAAAGACAAGCAGGCAGAAAGCAAAAGCCTTTCCCACCCATGACTTCATTTTTCCCTTGGCTGCCGCTGGAAGGTGCCATCCACATTTAAGGTGGGTCTTCTCACTTCAAATAACCAGATCAGGAAAATGTCTCCCAGGTGTGCACAGCATTTGATTTCTTAGATCCGGCTAAGCTGATGTCTGAGATTAACCGTCACAAAGACAGACCTAACTTCTACCTCAATTTACTCCTCTTAAGTGCCAGGAGAACAATACTAGCTATTTAGAGGGCATGTTGTCTGTAAGTCTAAATAGTCTATATCGTAACACAATGTATTTTTCTCCGTATTGTCTTTTGATCGCTTGAATGCTTTTCTCAGTCAACATGATTAGATAAAAATGCACATAAAGGAAATACAGTTAACAACTTCAAATGTGAAGGTATTTCAGCTTCAGCCCATCCAGCCCCCCGTATCACAGCAACACTTGGCTTTTGTGGGCTGAATGTGTAGGAGGTACAATTGAGCCGAATCTTAATGTCACAAGCAAGCGTTCCTGATTTTCAATTGGATATCAGAGCCCAAATTTTCTTCACTTATTCATGCGAAGGGTAAAGCCACCCTTTCACTTCTGAGCACCCTGTTTTGTGAGATGAAGGCTCAGCCGCCACAAACCAGGGAACCCACAATGCACATGCCAACATTCTCATCCCGTGGGTTAAGATTGAAGTATGTTACATCAGGAGAATAAAGGACAAGAGACACAGCTTTTAATGCGGCTGGGCTGCAGAAACCAAGATGTTCTTGGAGCCTGCTTTAAGTGCATACAAGCTCCTGAGAAAGCCAGAAGGAGGCAAAGATTCCCGGAAACTGCAGTTGGAGGTGATTGCGAGCCACCCCATGTTGGTGCTGGGAACCAGACTTGGGTCACCTGCAAGGAGAGAAGCCCTCTTAACTACAGAGCCTTCTCTCCAGCCCCCTTAAGGTATTTTAAAATGAAAAATCCTTCTAATTTATCAAATATTAGAGAAGCTAAGCCATGTGGATTGGAGGTTTAAAAGGCCATATTCACACTGTGTTTTCAGAGAAGGCTCCGAGTACATGCCCAAGCAAAGCAGAGGCTGTTTAGTGCCACCAGCCCCAGGTTAGACCTCAGCTTTCCTCCCTATTTGTCTGGGGTCATGGATCAATTTCTTACAGCTTCTGAGTCTCAGCTTATTTTCGCCTGAACAAGTAGAACATAGAACTGTGCTGGGGAGGGGGAAATGGAAATTGTAAAGATAAGTAAGAATCTAGGACCCCAGACGACAGCTCAGTGTATAAAACGCTGATGCTGCAAGCATGTTGGCCTGAGTGTGAGCTCCAGAACCTATGTTAAAGAGTTGGGTGTGATGGGAAGTGCTTGTAAACCCAGCAGGGAAGGCGGGAAGGCTGCGGAGGTGTGGGGCAGTCCCGGAAGCTCATTGGCCAGATAGTCTAACCTACTGGGTGAGTCCCGGTCAAATAGGAGGTCCCATCTCCTATTTGTGATGATGGCTGGATCCCTAGGATGGACCCTGAGATGACTTCTGACCTTCACTTGCACCTGCTCACACATGTAAGTGAACCTGCACACACACACACACACACACACACACACACACACACACACACACGAAGAATCTTATACTATCTGGTATATACAGGTAGCCCTGATGGCACTTACATGTCACTGTTATAAAGCCATGCACATACTTCCATACGTCATCCTTGCTCCATAGAATTTTGATATAATAAGAATGCTACTAAGAAGATAACATTTGCTTTTAGAAGCAAATGCCAGAAAGGACATTATTATCAATGACTTAAGAATGACTCACGCAATCCTCTGTCACAGAGGCGTATACCGTTGCTCACACTCTTAAGGATGGGCAGGCAGATCTCACAGTTCCATGACTCAGGTTTGCACAGCTAACAAAATGGAGGAGTCAGAATGAAGGGGCTGGCCTCCCTTTGGTATTTACATGACAGCCCTCCCTGTAATGTTCTCTCACTTGTTGACCCTGAGAATAGTTTTTCAGCTTTTTTCAGGAAATCTGATGTTTTAAATGGATTAGCTAATGGGCCTAAGACACCGGTACTTTGAATGATCCAGCGCTGCACAGCAAATCGTTGAGCAGCCGATTCCAGGATGCCCTGGCCTGTGCTCAGGAGTCAAAGTGTGCAGGTGTGGGGTCACACGTGTTGGGTGATGAGCAGTTGGCCTTGCAGGGGACTGGGGCAATCGCTAGGACTTCAGCAGCCGGGCAGGCTTAAGAGTGGAGCCTCATTTTGTTCAATTAGGATCAGAACAGAGGCTTAGTCTTAATCAGATACGAGCAAAGAGAATATGAATAGAAGCCTGGACAGTGGACCAACCTAAGGAGCAGGGGGCGGAGCAGGGGGCAGAGCTGGGTGGAGCGGGGGGCAGAGCAAAGGGAGCAGAGCTGGGTGGAGGGGGGGGGCAGAGCAAAGGGAGCAACAGGAAGTTCCGGTGCCCTGTAAGTCTACCGTAGGTATGTACCCATGTATACTTGATATTATGTGAGGACTGTGGTAAAGGGGAGTGTGGGTGTTAGCTAATGTTCTAGTGCTGTGAAGAGACACCATGACTGTGGCAATTTATAAAAGAAATCATTTAACTGGGGGTTTGCTTACGGTTTCAGAGGGTGCGTCCATGTCCGTGACCATCATGGCAGGAAGCATGGCAGCAGGCGTGCAGGCATGGCACTGATCCACAAGCAGGAAGCAGAAAAAGACAGAGTCAATACCGGGCCTGGCTAAAGCTTTTGAAATATCAAAGCCCACCCCCATGTGATGGGGAAACTCTGCTAACCAATCACAGTGAATTGGGGCGTGGTGACCTGGTCCCCAGGGAAGAAAACCTGGAGATCCAGGTGCGCTTGCTCTCTCCGCGTGGTGCTCGCCAGACCATTTTGGATTTCGGACCACCCACTCTTGTACCGTGAGCCCCCCCCCACCCTTTTTCAGTTATTAAAATATAGCTTGTTCTTGAGCTGGTCTGGTTATTCATCGTACCGACCGATTACGTCTACACCCATGACATACCTCCTCCAAGGAGGCTACACACAATTCTTCCTAAACAGTTCTACCAACTGTGGACCAAGCATTCCAGTATATGAATCCATTCGAACATATGCACTCATCCAAGGCACCACAAAGGAGAGTATGACCAGAGAGAGGCATTCCAGCAATCCAGTCATCACCACGACAAAACCACGAGGTTTGAAAAGAGAGGCACAAAGTAACTCACCAGCATGAATGGGTGGAGAGGGACCAGTTCCAGAAATGGAGATGATCAAGTTGTTCCTAGTCGGTAGGCTCTGCCTGAGGCCAAAGGTGGAGGGGACTGGTTGGCTACTTGACTAAGAAAACTCTCTCCCAGCCCATTCCACAAGCTCATGAGAGAGAGAGAAAGAGAGAGAGAGAGAGAGAGAGAGAGAGAGAGAGAGAGAGAGAGAGAGAGAGAGAGAGAGAGAGAGACAGAGACACAGAGAGAAAGACACACAGAGACACAGAGACACACACAGAGAGAGACAGAGACAGAAATTGGTTTTATTGCTCAGCCGTGGAGACGGAATCGCACCATGATCATGTGTGAAGACTGAGAAGCTTGGAAAAAAGATCTCTGGTCATGGTTTGTCACCTTCATGAGCCTCTTAAGAAATGCGATGGGGCAATGGTGGCTTTGTCCTTTGGAACCTAAGATTGGTAGGAGGGAACTCCATGCCATTCGGGCAGTCTGTGAATGAGTCAGGCCCAGTGGCTGCAGAGCCTGCGGACACTTAGTCAGGCCCGGTGGCTGCAGAGCCTGCAGACACTTAGTCAGGCCCGGTGGCTGCAGAGCCTGTGGACACTTCTATTTTCCAGTTCAAAAGGAGAGGGGTTCATTCTTTAAGAACCATCTCAAATCTGAGCTCACCATCATTCAGAAATACAAGCAAATTTTATAACAGAATAGAGTATACTGATCCCCATTATCTGTGGTTTCTCTTGGGCAGTTCCAGTTGCTCACCCCCAGGGAATGGTATTCTAAAATCCTTACACAGAAGCCTGCAGAAGTTAAAACCCAAACAAAACACAATGACTTAACCTGTAAGTCATTCTTCTAAATAGCATTACAAAACTCCATAGTTTTCCATTCCAGTGCATATGTCAGTTCATCCGGTGTGTCCCGTGTCACTCTGGGACATGTAGTCGTCACCTGGTTTATCAGATCAGCTCAATGCCTGCGCCTTTAGAAGTAGCCTAGTGCCTCACGGGCATTGTAAGTTACCCCCCCCCCCCACGACTCCATCTCCTCACACAGGCTTTCCTCACAAAAAAAGAATTAGCATAGACTTATAGGCTGTTTTGAGAGAATGTGACGATAGTCACATAATTTTTATTATAGTGTGCTGTTACCCATGTTGTATTTTTAGTTAATAAGCTTGTTCATTTGTTTAGTGAACTTCATTTGTAATTTAAGTCTACTATCAGTATATGATTATAGGAAGAAACATTATGTATAGGGTTTGATCCATATTTCCACAGTGATAGGCATTCACTGGGGGTTCCCCTACATATAACTGTGGGGGACTGTGGCACCCTTTCAGTTCCTTGAACATGTTTCCGTGATTGCCCTGAGATAAAACTACATTGTCTAACATCAGAGTGGAAAAATCTGGGGCCTGAGGCGGCGGCGGTGGTAGGTGGGCTCAGTCTGCTAAGGACACAGTCTTGTATTGGGGAACAAGGGGAAACAGCTTCGAAGTCTTAGGTAGTCTGGCATTTGGTTAACAAATGTCTCTCGTGGTCAGAGGACGTATAGGAAATGTAAAGTTAATATCTTTTGCATGTGTGTAGCAAGCTCATTCAGAGCTAATCGATGCCAAATGTTCATAGGTGTGTGTGTGTCGGGGGGGGGGGTGGGAGACAGGGAGGGGTGGGAAGATGTGGATGGGCAAAGCTCCATCCGTACCCTCCATTTACTCTGTAGTAATCCATAAAAGACGTTTGGGCATTCTCCTATGGAAAGTTCGGGAGCAGATGGAAATATTTTATGATGTATAAGACGTGTGGGCCTGTAACATGAATTTCCATTTTCCTCACAGGGGCAAACATGCAGGGTTCTGCATTAACTTTCAGATGTCAGCAAAACTTCCAAGGTGAGATGGCATTTGATGTGACATTTTCTACAAACAACAGAAACGGCCGCCTGGTTTACTGTGCTTCAGCTGTTCCCACTGTATTTTCAGGGATCTGCTCTGTTGCACTTCAGACGGTTGATAAGTTCACCCTTTGAAGGCAGTTCAGTCCCTTTGGCAAAGTCCCCCACCCTCACCCCTCAGAGAATTATATGTTTTGGAGAAAGAAATGACTGAATTCATAGGAGATGGATAACCACCTCTATATATTGTTTATCAGACAGTTGCTTCCATGTCAGATTGTAAAATTATCGTTGGTAAAGCATCCTTTCAATCAGATCACTTGCTGAGTGTGTAGCGCACCTTTAGGAAATAGAGGGCATCGCTAGCAATCACAAATACATCAAAACAGTTGTATGCAACATTTTCCCGGACCTATGAATGAGAAGCGAACACAGAAATTGCTGAATATGGAAATTCATCCTCCAAAGAATCAACCTGTGGGTCCCCAACTTCATGCATGCCTCGTTATGTGACAGTCACTGAGATCTA
The DNA here is from genome assembly GCF_903992535.2 of Arvicola amphibius. Taxonomy (NCBI): domain Eukaryota; kingdom Metazoa; phylum Chordata; class Mammalia; order Rodentia; family Cricetidae; genus Arvicola; species Arvicola amphibius. Next base: position 11,235,205 of record NC_052050.1, on the reverse strand, counting down.
TACTGTCCTCCATGCTGGTGTCCCTGGCTTGCCCCCTCAGGGGTCTCGTGCTGAATACACAGCTCTGGGGATCACACAGGTCAGGGGACTACTGCTGGCTTGTGACTCATCCCTGGCTCAAAGAGTCTATGGCCTCACAACATTAAGGAAAAATTGTTCTAGTCTGATCCACTACTGTTTTCTTAGAGAACCTGTTGGGGTAAGATCTTGCAATTCATTTAAAAGGTTCAAATCTGTGGTATTTATGAAATGTTATTTTCATAGATTGTACTCCCTAGGCATTTTATTAATCCGTTCTGTCATGTATACACCTCACATAGCTGAATATTTATGGACTATTGGCATGCAAACATCCACACCAACTTCTCCACAAATTGAAAAATTTCTACTCACTGTCTAAATAATCACAATAATTATGTCCCGCAGTATTTTGTATTGTACTTTCATGTAGCATACTAATGCATAATACATTTAATGTTACATACACACTTTTATGTTTAATATATAATTCATATTATATACCATGAACTGTTTTATAAAACAATTGCACTATGTAATACAATAGATGATCATATATTTATACTATATAATTCACATATAAGACTATATCTTATGATAAATATATTAATATGGTTCACATAGGTTTCATATTGTATATAATGATTTATCACTATTTGCTTAATATATAATAATATGTAACTTGTTATAAATAATATATATGTACTTTATAATGGCTCTGCCAGACCAAAGGCAATTTAACATGCTGATCTAAGTGGGGGTATGATGTAGGATTCCCCTCTGTATGCTGTGAATACCATTGATTAATAAACTGTCTTAGACCTGCCCAGGGCAGAACAGAGGTAGGCAGGAAAAACTAAACTGAATGCTAGGAGAAAAAAGGCGGAGTCAAGGAGAAACCATGTCGCCCCAATGGAGACAGATGCTGGAACTTTACTTGGTAACCCACAGACTTGTGGCAATACACAGATTAATGGAGCTGGGTTAGTTTAGGATATGAGTTAGCCAGAAATATGCTTAACCTATTGGCCAAACAGTATTGCAAATAATATGGTTTCTGTGTGATTATTTTGGGGGGAACAAATAAACAGCCTCCTACTACAAGGGTAGGGGAGAGAAATAACTTTTTTTAAATAATAAAATAAAATAAGATAAAATAAAATAAAACCCCAACACATTGGAATGGACAACACAAACAAAGAGAAGGAAAAGAGCTCAATAGAAGGTACAAAAATCAGAGACCCACTCAATTACACACCCAGAAATCCCATAAAAACACTGAACCAGAAGCCATTATATATACACAGAAGACCTGGTGTGTGTGTGAGTGTGTGCGCTTGTGCCCATGCACAAAATCCAGAAGAAGACACAGGGAACTGATCTCTATCATTCACATAGTCCTTTGTGAAGAGTCTACCGGAACCTCAGGCTCATACTGTCTAGGCCAGGATGGGAACCAGCATGTCTCCGTGGTCTTCCTATTTCCATCCTGCTAAGAGCAGGTGTGTATGGGATGTTTGGTGTGAAGAGTAAGACCTTTTAAGAGATTTGTTTATTTTTATTTTGTGCGTCAGGGCGGGTGTATCGTTTGCACGTCAAGTTGCGCACCATGTGCGTGCAGCTCCCAAAGGGACCAGAAGAGGGCTCCAGATCACCAGGACTTGAGATACAGTTGTGAGCTACCATTTGGATACTGGGAACCAAACCCCCGTCCTGTGGAAGGGCAGCCACAGTCAGCTTTAAAAAAAAAAAAAAAAAAAAAATATATATATATATATATATATATATGTGTGTGTGTGTGTGTGTGTGTATGTATGTATATATACACATATATACATACACACATATATTGCATACTTAACATTATGTTAATATTTAACAATATATGTATATAAAATATAATTATTGATTTTTTTTGGGAATTTCACATTACTCACCCCAATCCTGCTCAGCTCCCAGTCCCTCCATATCTACCCCTCACTCCTGTAGCATCTCTCCCCAAAAGAAATACTCCTCCAAATTAATTAAAAACAAAATAAAACACCTCGCTCCTCCATCTTTCCTTCTCCATCACCTCTCCACTCGTCCTAGCTGCACTGGAGCTGCGGTGTGCCACTCACTCAGTGTCCAGTCAGCCCCGTCCACAGATGTCCACGGCAACGAGTCATCGGTTTGGTTCAAGGCCTCTGCACCGTCATCCCTGGACCCTCACTGAAGCTCCTCTTGGATATCCTGCTGTTGCTCTGAGTCATGGTCCGGCTGTTCTGCAGGAACACTATCTTCATACACTCCAGCGGGTCATAGATGGGGTAGATTTAGGGAAGGCCAACCCAAGGCCCCAGATGTGTGTCTGAGTGGTAGCTGAGTTGGTCAGTCAGGGCCCCTGGGGCTGCCCTCCTCAGGCATGGGCAGAGTCAGTTCTTCTAGGCCCATGACATTGGGGCTGCCTCTCCCATGCCTGTGCTAAGGGATGGGGTCATCTCTCCTGATTGTAGGCGCCAGCTCTCCCATGAGGGGTGGGGCCAGCAATCCCAGGGTCAGTGACACACAGGACCGACTTAACATGGCCCTAGCACTTCAACACACAAAGGTTCCTATGACCCTTTGTGGTAACAAAGGCCATGGACGTCAACACAGACTCCAGCCACAGGAGAAACATGGACCCAGACATGGCTCTTGGCAGCAACTTGGGGCCAGATATTGCTAGGGTCTTGGTGACAGCGCAGGGCACCCAGATCAGTATGGCTCCTGTGGCAGCAAGGCTCTTGGATACTAACATAGTCTCAGAGTCTCAGGAGGATAGCCGTGATGGAGGAGAGTTATCTGTTTATGTTACTTTCATTGGTTAATTAATAAAGAAAACTGCCTTGGCCCTTTAAGAGAACAGAAAATTAGGTAGGCGGAATAGACAGAACAGAATTCTGGGAGAGTTGGGGAGACGCTTCAGGCAGTCGCCATAGTGAGTCTCCATGCTTCTCCTCTCCGAGATGGACACAGGTTAAGATCTCTCCTGGTAAGCCACACCTCGTGGTGCTACACAGATTACTAAATATGGGTTAAAGGAAGATGTAAAAATTAGCCAATAAGAGGCTAAAACTATGGGCCAGGCAGTGTTTTAAAAGAATACAGTTTCCGTGTAATTATTTTGGGCAAAGCTAGCCGGGTGGCGGGACACAGCCCACTGCTCTTTCTACATAGCCGGACTCCAGGCATTAACATGGCCCTTGGTGGTAACAGGATCATGGACATCAACTCAGACCCTAGCTGCTATGGGGCTGTGGACATAGAATAGCCCTCAGCAGAAGCCTGGGCCCAAATGACACCATGGCCCCATGTGGCAGTGTAGGTCACTCAGACTGGCATGGCCCCAGTGGTGACATGGCCTTTGTACACCAAAATGGCCACAGGTTGTGGCCTAGACCCCATGTATTTGTGTGACCTTTGGTGACAACACGGGCCATGGACAGCAACATGGACCCCAGCTGTGGTAAGACCATAGACCCACACATGGTCCTTGACAGCTGCCCAGGCCTGGATATGACCCCAGGTAGCAGTGTGGGCTACTCAGATTGGCATGCCTCCAGCAGCAAAATGGTCCTCAGACACCAACATGGCTCCAGGTGGCATCCCAGACACCTGGCATCAGCATGACCTTCAGTGTTTCCAGGAGCCATAGACATCAACACAGACCCTGGCTGTAGTAGGGCCACGGACGCAGACATGACCCTAGGCTTCAGCCTGGGCCTAGACATCGCCATGGCCCCTAGTGGCAGCACAGGCCATTCAGAGCAGCATGGCCTTTGGACCACAACATGGACTCTGGTGGCTGACTGGACCCTGGGCGTCTGCACAGCCTTCAGTGGTTACTGAAAGCATGAACATTAACAGAGACCCTGGCTGCTAGAGGGCCACAGACACAGATACGGTCCTTGGCAGTAACTTCATCCCAGATGCCATCATGGGCCTGGATGGTACACAGGGCACTCAGAAAAGCTTGTTCTTGATGAAGGCATGACCTTCTTACAACAACATGGCCACAGGTGGTGGCCCAAACCCCCTGTATTCTCGTGGTCTTTGTTGGCAACGTGGGTCATGGATGTCAACACAGCTGTGATCAGACATGGCCCCTGGGATGTCACCTTGATCCTAGGGGACAAGCAGGCCAGCCACATCAGGCTGTTCTTCACCGCCTTCCCTCCTTCAGATCTACCCCCTTTCCACAGCACATGAACAATCCTGCTTCTCCTTCACTTCCACTTCTCCACCATATATGCGTTCATCATAATTGCACCTACCTGCCCAGTGCCAGAAGGTTCCTGGAGAGCCTGTGGATGCCTTCCGTCTGCCGGGACTATGCAACCAGTGCTCTTAACCACTTAGCCATCCAATTTTCCAACCCTGCGAAGAATAAATTTTCACATAAGAGAGACAAACCAAAGAACAGGACATATTTTTCAAATGTGTGTTATTATTTTGTATTGTGCACTTGTGGGATATTTGTACACTGTGTGAAGATGTATTTGCTGCGATTGGTGTAATAAAAAGATGAACAGCTAGTAGCTAGGCAGGAGGCATAGGCAGGACTTCCAGGCAGAGAGAGGAAGAAAATAATCAAGGCCCTCAGGAGATGCCAACAAGACATGGAGGGGCCAGACATACAGAATGAAAGAAAAGTAAAAAGTCACATGGTAATACACAGATTAGTAAAAGCAGACTGAATTTTTAAAATTTATTTATTTTTTTTATAATTTTACATGCAAACCACAGTTCCCCCTCCCCCATTTCTCCCCCACTCCCCACCTACTCCTTAAGGTAAGACCTTCCATGGGGAGCCAACAAATCTTGGTATAACAAGTAGAGGCAGTACCAAGTCCCTACCCCTGCATCAAGGCTGAGCATCCCAGCCTTGATATCCCACAATATCCCACCATAGGGAATGGGCTTTAAAAAGCCAATTCATGTACCAGGAATAAATCCTAGTCCCACTGCCAGCAGCACCACAGACAGACAAAGCCACACAACTGTCACCCACATTCAGAGGGGGTAGCTTGGTCTCAAGCAGCCTCCCCAGCTGGAGATCCAGGGTCCATGAGCTCCCCCAACTAGCTCTGGTTAGCTCTCTCTGTGGGTTTTCCCGGTCATGATCTTGATGCCCTGCTTGCTCATATAATCCTTCCTCTCTTTCTTGGATTGGACTCCAGGAGCTCAGCCCAGAAAAAACAGGTTAATTTCAGTTAGATTTAATTAAGTAAGAGCTAGTCAAAAACCAGCCTAAGCTAAAGGGTAAGCTTTCATAATTAATAAGTCTCTGTGTCATTATTTGTGAGCTACCTGGTGGGACATAAGAAGATTCATCACATACATCTTAAAATGTTTGTTTATAATGCCTTTCATATTTCTAGAAAAAAAACCTGAGTTAATACTGAGCATGGTCTTGGAACAGTTCGAATGTGCGTGACTAAGCCCCAAATGATTGTAGAGGAAAGGCCGAGGGAACACTTAAACCCAAGAACTTTATTTTAAACTCCCGTTTAAAAAAAAGTCTCTTGGAAATTTCCAGGTATATTTTGACCAGCTCACATAATTAGTGGTGGTTTTATTACTTTTTGGTTTTGTTTTTCTTTTTCCGATCAGTCTCTCAGCTACGTATGCAAACTCTAGCTTTTCCCCAGTGCTGACGACCTATTTCAGAATGTCTCCTGGATTCTCATTAGGAAGCCTCTCCTTTGTAAAAATAAAATATCCAAATTGTTTATTTAAAATAGACAATAAGCGCCGTCGGAACCCTTTTCAAGAGCAGGTAACATAACGAGACATTTACAACTCTCCATTTTCCAAATAAGACCATATTTATGTTGACAACATAATCATCTCATTTTATGATGATACTGGGACATTGGATGCTAGACTTCGGAGAAACGGAGCATCCTTTTATTTCGGAAGTTTCCATCAAAAGGCCCCTTCCAAAGGCAACTGGGGATGAGTCTTACAAAGTCACTTCAGCACGATAGTTAGTACAGTAGCGTACACACACGGTTTCCACTGATGGTAAAGCTGAACAAAATGCAAACTTGGCTCCGGAAAGTGATTTGGAGGAGTTTCAACTGGAAAATTTTAGTCCATAGTATGGATTGCTAGGGGAACAATTTAAAAAGGCCACAAGGGGGCAGCAAAACACCCTGCATTCCCTTTATGCATGCAGCAAGTTCTTGGGTAAGTAAAATCAGGCTAAAGAGGCAAACGAAACAGAAGCGCCTGGGCCTTGAACTGTCCTTAAACATGGACATTTCCAGCCAAACACAAGGGGTCTAGGTGGTATGTGGGCATGCGGGCGCACCCGAACGTGCAGGGGCGGGGGCGGCGGTATCTCTCCTAATTAATTGAGTTTAGGTGATACCAGTGTTTCAGCTGTTTTAAGAATAGACGCTGGAGGGCGGAGTTCTGTCTTTCCGGACCAGGCCGTGCAGGAGGCGCCATCATGGGTGTTGACATCCGCCACAACAAGGACCGAAAGGTTCGGCGCAAGGAGCCCAAGAGCCAGGACATCTACCTGCGGCTGCTGGTCAAGCTGTACAGGTTTCTGGCCAGGCGAACCAACTCCACCTTCAATCAGGTTGTGCTGAAAAGGTTATTCATGAGTCGCACCAACCGGCCACCTCTGTCCCTGTCCCGGATGATCCGAAAGATGAAGCTTCCTGGCCGAGAAAACAAGACGGCTGTGGTTGTGGGGACAGTCACAGATGACGTGAGGATTCTCGATGTGCCCAAACTGAAGGTGTGTGCACTGCGGGTGAGCAGCCGGGCCCGAAGTCGCATCCTCAAGGCTGGGGGTAAGATCCTCACCTTTGACCAGCTGGCCTTGGAGTCTCCCAAGGGCCGTGGCACTGTGCTCCTGTCTGGACCTCGGAAGGGCCGAGAGGTGTACCGGCATTTTGGCAAGGCCCCAGGAACCCCACACAGCCATTCCAAACCCTATGTCCGCTCCAAGGACCGGAAGTTTGAACGTGCCAGAGGCAGAAGGGCCAGCCGGGGCTACAAAAGCTAACCCTGGATCTTACTGTTATTAAAAGAAGCTTTGGATGTAAAAAAAAAAAAAAAAAAAAAAAAAAAAAAAAAAAAAAAAAAAAAAAAAAAAAAAAAAAAAAAAGAATAGACGCTGGAGAGATGGCCAGAGGTTAACTGCATTTGCTGCATTTGCTTGTCTTTCCGATTCTATTCCTAGCATTCACGTGGTGGTTCACAACCATCTAGCACTCCAGTCCAGGACGACTTGACACCTTCTTTTGGCCTCCTCTGGTACCAGGCATACTTGCCCTGGTGCCCATACATACATGCTGAAAACCACTCGTGTACAAAAGTAAAAACAGATACATTTTTAAAAGGATGATCACTGGACATTTATACCCAAGGTGGGCTCAAACCTGATATTTCTCATTCTGTTTCCTAATGGATCAAATTCTAAGTCCCTCTTCCACTTGTTAGAATCTCAGTATGGTTCATTGGAAAATAATAACAGAGTCAAGTCCATTCGATTTAACTTGCAAAAAACAGGAAACAGACTGGGTAAGACTGTGCAGTTACTCACGAATCACAGTTATCGGGTTTGTTTTAAGAGGAAGTAGTACCAAATGGCTGATAGAGTTCAGGGCAACTTGGGCTTTTGTCAGACTTTCTGGCTGTGAGGTTGCACAGCCTTGGGTGGCTCTTCTAACCCCTTAGGTGTCTTAGCTTGTTCACAGGGAAGGTAGGAAGGATACTATAGGTTGTTCTGAAGATTAACCCAAGTAATTAGCACTTCAGGTAAGCCTGCGGTGAACGTGGCAGCCACAACGCTATTACAGTGAGTGATGGGCAGGCGATAGTCTCAGTCATTATTTCTCTGCAACTAGTTATGTTATTTTATTTAGTTCCTGGGATCTTCCCGTCTCTGTCCCCATGCTGAGATCACAGACACACGTGGCAGTGCCTGGCTCTTTGATGTGGGTGCCAGGGATTAAAACTCAGGTCCTCACGCTTGCACAGAAAGTGCGTTTATTTACTGAGCCATCTCCCCAGCCTGCTGGCTACCTCATTTTTTGAGACTTAATTTTACTGATTTATGTATATGTGTAAGTGTATGCTGTGTGTGTACGTGCATGCCTGTGTGTGTGTGTGGGCACGCGCACACACGCGTGCATGCATGCACACGTGTATGCAGGTGCAGAGAAGGCCAAAAGAAGGCACCAGATTCCCTGGAGGTAGAATTACAGGTGGTTGTGAGCTGCCTGACATGGGTTCTGGGAATCAAGCTTGGGTTCTCTGGAAAAGCAGCAAGTACTTTCAACCATAAAATCCATCTCTCCAGCTCCCTGCTTGCTCTGTTTCCTAAGTGAGATTATTAGGTGACGTTTCAATCTAGGAATGTGTTTGTAGAGAGTGAATAGATCCATAAAGATATTTATGTAATCAGAAATTTATTTGTATAATCCCCCCTAAATTATCAGAACTACATACTAGCCTGTCCCATATGACAAAGTTCCCGTCTTAAGCAGAACACCCAAGACAGAGAACCAGAAAGTAGGCACTGATGTGCTCTCTTACCCTCCCTTCTCTTTTGTTTTCTTCTCCCTCAGTTGTCTTGTTCTTTTTCACTGTTCCTCTACCTACCACATCTACTTTTTTCTTCCAACATGGTATGCAACACGTGATTCAAAACATGTATTTACCCCTTGGGGATGACCTAAAAGGAAAAACGGGTATAGCATAAGAAAAGAACAGGTTAAAATAGATTCCGCACATCTTCGTGAGAACTGACATTTTGAGTTGTGGCACCGGTGTTCAGAAGTATAACGTGATTACTGGAGGTTACGGGCTCATCATCGGCCGATGGCATGTGCTTGCTTAGACGATTTAAGCACTCAGGGAGACAGACTTGATTCCTCTCTATGTTAGAGAGAGGGACTTTCGGATTTAGAAAGGTGGGTGGGAAATTGAATGGACATGATCAAAAGGACAATACCATGTTTCTGGTGAGAAATAAGTGAGTTCTTAGAGCAAAGGAGGCTGTGCTTAATCAAACAGGTCTCTCTCTCTCCCCCTCTCTCTTTGTGTGTGTGCTCATGCTCTCTGTCACTGTGTGTATGTGTGTGTTCTCTATCTTTCTCTGTATGTGTGTTCTCTCTGTGTATGTGTGCATGTTCTCTCTCTCTTTCTCTGTTCTCTCTCTCTCTCTCTCTCTCTCTCTCTCTCTCTCTCTCTCTAACTGGATTATCACCATGACCCCATGGCAGTGGCTAGGTATGAACTTAAAGAACAGCATAAGAAAGTGTAATTATGGAACCAGAGGGCCCTGTGGTGAGCAGAACTTCAGCTGTCTTTGCCAGGGTCTTCAGGCTGCAGACCGTAGCTGCGTCATTTAGACTCTCTGTGTCGGATGCTTTCCTGTACTCACTGCAGGTGGGAAGCGCTTCTCCAGGCCACCAGGGGAGAAAACAGACCAGGATAATCTGGGAATCTTCTTGGGAAAAATGTGGCCTTTGGTTCAAAAGTTGAACCTATCATAATAACCAGACCTTCGAACATCAGACAAATGTGAATTACAAGAAGATACAAAGGAAAAAGCATCCGTGGTGATGGGAGCCAAAGCAGCCCACATCCCACACCAGACTCATTGTCTCCGGAATCAAGACAACACAACTTTAAAAAGTATATGGAATAAGATACTTCTATATGAAAATTACGGAGAAACGAATGAAATTCACTCACAATCTAGCACTTAGAATGAACGACGGACATTTCAGGGTATAGACGTTCAATGTATGTGTCTATGCATGTATGTACATCTGCTTGCATGTGTGTGCTGTTATCATCTATACACACTCAATGTAATTCAATAGAACTTACAAAGCAGAAGCAGTTTTGCTTTTGTTCTTCTTAACTGCTATATGCTTATTATTCTTTTAAAATAATGTATTATTACTACTACTATTAGTGCGTTAATGTGTGCGTGCGTGGGTGTATGCATGTGTGTGCATGTATGTGTGTGTGTGTGTAGGTCAGAGAACAACTTTTAGAAGTTAATCCCCTCTTTTCACTGTGGGTTCCAACATAGATCTCGGTCTGGTTTGCATGGCAAGTGATTTTACCTATTAAGGCATCGTGGCAGCCCATCATTTTTTTTTTTTTTCATTTTAATTTTCTTTCCCAAGACAAGGTTTCTCTGTTTTGTTAACTGCTGTCCTGGAACTCTGTAGACCATCCTGGCTTCAAACTCTGATATCTGCCTTCTGAGTGCTGGGATTAAAGTTGTGCACCACCATGCCTGGCTGGTCCATCATCTTTTAATAATTAGAAAGTTGGCAGGCGTGACAACACATGTCTACAATGCAAGTACTGAAGGGACCGAGGCAGGAGGATGACCATTTCAGGTCAGCTTGGGCAAGGTCTCTTTAAACTGTACAGTGAAACCTTGTGATGAACAAAAACAAAGCAGAAATAAAACCTAGAAAGTCTTTGATACTATAAATGTGGGTGTTAATTGACTTTTATTAGATATGAGGTGCTTCGTAAGTTTTTGCTTCATATATGGATATGTATGCCACGAGTATAATCAAAGAAACGGAGGTTACCTATTTGACACGGGAGGGGGTGATTTGGGAAGTGTTGGGGGGAAGGGACATGGAAGGGATTAGAGGAAGGAAACGGAGGGGGAAATGCAATTATATTTCAATTAAAATAATTAAAGGAATAACATCAAAAAATCATCTTTAAATGCATTGTGAAGTTCTAGACAATTCTATTAGAGTTTGAAAGAGAAAGACCAGTTGGCAAGCTTGTCTCAGCGCTGCCCAGAGGAGGAAGAAGGAGATGAAGAGAGGGAGCTGCATTGTTGGAGTCAGGCACGGAGGTGAGAGATTCACCAGGACAAGGTAACCCCAGGACTGGGAAAGGAGCGTTAGCGATAGGGTGGAAAATTCTAAAGGTACCAGAGACAGCATACCCGGGCTAAAAGATAGGAGAGAGCAGACCCAATAGAACATCATGGTGAATCTGGAACAACCTGTCTGGGGGTGGGACTGCTTTTATTGCAAAGCATATGCCTCTTTAGGATACACTTGCCGGGCTTCTATACAGATGCTTAGGAACATTTTGAAATCTTTTGTTTCTAAATACATCCAGATACCAAAAGGTCTTCCCCCCACATATTTTTTTTCTAATCAGCAATGCCCAGGTTGTCACTCTTCCTGAATGTAATCATTAGTGTTCAAGGAAACATCTAAACATGGGTTTTAAAAGCTAAAATGATGAAGCAGTATGATCTATTATGAATTTCCAGGTTTCTCCTAGTTCCAGATGCTAACTTGAAACAACCTAGGGTCACTTGGGAAGGGGAGCCCCAGCTGAAGAACTGATGGAATCAGATTATCCTGTGTGCTTGCCTATGAGGAATTCTCTTGATTTATTGGTGTAGGAGAGTCCAGCTCACTGCGGGCAGCACCGCCCGTAGGCAGGTGGGCCTGGGTTGTTTAAGAAAGCTATCTGAGCCAGCCAGGAAGCGATGTGCCCTCTTTATCCTTGCTCGAATGCCTACAACTGAAAGAAAAGGAGAATAAGGCTTTATTGCTGAATTCACTCATTACCAAACGACTTAAAAAAAAAAAAAAAAAAAACATATGCAAGGCAGAAGCCCACAGAAGCGGTCGGGCCAATCGTATTGTTCATTCAGTTAAAAGAAAGGTCATATCTTTCTTGCTTTATTCAAAGGGGAGGAAACTGGCTTCCTTCCAGGTGGGATATCCTGATTGGAAGTTAACTCTGACACTGGGCTCTGCTCTTTCCCTGGGATCGTTTTGGTACAAGCTCCTTAAAGAGCGTGGTGTCTACACGTGCTAGTTTGCACACACAACACACTGGACACATGTTGCACGTTAGTCATCCACTGTGACTTCGGAGTTCCAGGGCAGGGGGAGAGGAAAGAGTCTGAGAAACTTGGAAGTTCTTTCCTGGTAAGTCTATATCAAAGATGAGTGTTTGCCTCATGAGCAGCTGTTGCATGAGCTATTCATGCTCGCAACAATGAGTAATACATTTTCACAAACTCATTCGTGCCGGCCAGCAGTGCGCTGAATGCTACGCAATAAATACGCTTAGGTCAAAGTCCTCGGTAGACCGTTCATAGGGCCTTTCAAATAGTATCTTATATTCTCAGAGCTCTTTACAGTGGACCAAATGTTTTCCTATAGTGGTGGTGATTAGACTGGAGGGTCCCCCAACATTTCTTTTTACCTGTGTTTGAATAGTGCTCAGCTTTCTTCTGGTTCATTGATTTTTGTTGTTGTTTGAGACAAGGCCTCTCTCTCTGTAGTCAAGAATGGCCTAGATGGCACAGTGATTTTCCTGCCTCAGTTTCTTGAGCGTTCATTGTGATTACTGTTTTATGTTTACTGAAGATTTTATTCTTATTTTTAATTGTGCATTTTATGTGTGAATCTGTGTGTGAGTTTATGCACATGGATATGAATGTTCTTGGAAGCAAGAAGATGATATCAACTCCTTCAGAGCTGGAATTACAGGTAATAGTAAGCTGATCAATGTGGTTGGTGTTAGGGACTAAGCCCACATCCTATGGAGAGCAGAGATAGCCTAATTACCAAGCTATCTCTCCAGCTCCTGTTTGATATTTATAATTTAAGCCCTTATCGTTTTTAAAGAAACAAACTCAAATCTTTGATCACGTACGCAATGCAATAAAGTAAAAGAAATAGTTAGTGTTTGTGACACGTTCAAATAAAGATAAGATCTAAATGTCTAAACTCATACCAGAATACACTTTCCCCCACTGCTTATCAGTCTTAGGTTAGAAAATCCCCAACTGTCTCTCATGCATGACTGGAAGTGTAAGATGGGATATCCTGGCTCCAATCCAGAGCAAAGGGGAATTTGAAGAGCGGCTCACATATTTGTAATTTTCCAGTCTCAGGCACATACTTCCTATGCGGGGCCATTTGTGTTCCCTTAGGGTAGCTAGCAGCACAGGGCAAGCGGTCCTTGCTATCTTGAAGTCACACGGTGCTTGGGGACTCTCCTGCTGGAAAGCTCAAGGAGATGCATTATTTTGTAAGCATGCTTTGTCACGAGTGCATGCTTAGACTTACTCTGTCCTGTTGGTGAGATTTGCTCTACTGGCTTCCTAGAAGAAATGGTGAATTTTGAATGCTGTCACTCATTCCACTATGGCTAAACTTAGCAAACGGGAGTAAATAAAGTGGTATAGGTTTATGTATTGTGTTTGCTTTTGATCCGACCTTATGATCCGAATGTAAGTGGGACAGAGAGATTTGTCAAGTCTCTGGAAGAGATGCAGGTGTAGAGGACCATTACAGGGAATTTAGCGGAGCAGTGGGGGTCCTGAGAAGGTCATTGAAAACAACAACAAAACAAATGGTTTGGTGAACCAGCAGGAAACCATCTTGGCTGATGAAAGTGGTTGATTCTTGCAAGATCTGGGAGATAATTGGTTAAAATGGGTTTAAAAATTTCCTCCATTTTGTCCTGCAGGTTAAAAGCAATCGTTAAGATCTGGAGGTGAAACTCAGTATGGGATTATTTGCTTCTCCCCTGACACAAAATGAAACAATGTGTCACAATCCTTGGCATGATGGCGCATGCCTGCAATCTTAGAACATAAATGGCTGAGACAGAAGGACCATGAGTTTCAGGACAGCTTGAGTTTGGTAGTGAGACTCTATCACAAACAAACAAGCAAACACACACACACAAAGTAGCATTTAAAAGTCACAGGTAAATGCTTAAGAGAGCTCTCTCAAGAAAGAAGACAGGTCCCACACCACCACCGGTGACTAGTGGGTTGCTCTGGGAGAGGCTACCTTGTTCAGAACTAAATGTTGTGGTGATGCCTGGGCAGAAACACTGCAGAGGAGCCAGAAACATTTACATACAAGCAGAACATCTGTAGTTCTCACTGTACAAGCTCACAAATGACCTCGAGTCTCCTAATGACCACCCACAATCCCAACATTTTTTGCCACATCTGCTTATCTGGAGGTTATCCATGCTCCTTGGGTATTTGAGCTTTGTGTTTAAGGTCTCATAATTCACACATATATTAAAAATTGGAGGTAGAGCCGGGTGGTGGTGGCACATGCTTTTAATCCCAACACCCAGGAGGCAGAGGCAGGCGGATCTCTGTGAGTTCGAGGTCAGCCTGGTCCTACAAGAGCTAGTTCCAGGACAAGTTCAATAGCTACAGTGAAACCTTGTCTTGAAAAAAAAATTGTAGGAAGAACATTTGATGTTTCTCAAAGCTCTTTTCATATTGATATCTCTGGAACCACTTCGTGTTTTAGATTGCTGTGCCATGTCCTGTCTGATGGAGAGAATCTCTGTACGCAGTCACTTTTCTGTAAGTGGATGCATAGGCCTTTCTGATGCTGCTTGTCTGGTAACAATGCTGTAGATTTGAGTTGTTGGCTGATACATAGCAGAAATGTCACACTAAGAGTGTCTGAGGTTGGTTGGCTCACCAGCAAGATTGAGACCATGGAATACATCCAGCAGCCTAAGCTTCCATGAGTCAATGAGAGAGATCAGCGGCATTCTTGTTAGTAGAGAGAAGCAAAGGCTCCTCTACTGTTGCGAGGGACCCGTGTGCTACCAAGAATTTATACTTACTCCGAAGGCAGAGTGTATCAACATTTTAATGATTTCCCTCCCCATTTGGTAAAATTGAGGTGAAAATAAATTTTAGGATTATTTTAGGCCTTACAAGAACATTCTGTGACATACACACCGAATGCCTCAGTTATGCCTCAGTTTTTTTGTAAATTAGTAAAACCTTACAATATGTTCCTTACAGACCAAGTGTTGGTGTTTATTTCTATTTTTTTTTATTAAAAAATCATACAATATATTTTGGTCATGTTTTTCTCTCCCCCAGTTCTTTCCAGTTCCTTCCTATTCCTCACCCACCCAACTTTATGCTCTTTCTCTGTTTAAAACCAGCAAACAAAAAACAAAAACAAACAAGAAATACCCCTCCCAGACACATGCAAACACACATGCCAAAATCAAAATAAACAAGCAAAAGACCAACAATTCAAAAAATAAAACAAAACTCAAAGCAAAATGAGACAAAAATGTTGACAAAAATACCATTGTGTTCTTTTTGGGTTGGCCACTTACTGCTGGGTGTGGGGCCTGCTCTTCAGGCTGACCCAGATATCCCCTGAGACTCTATTATAGAATGCTAAGTTTCTCTTTGCAAGCAGGTGTCAGTTGCAGATAGCTTCTTGGTTAGGGGTGGGAACCTGTGCTTTTTAGTAAGAAGAGCAGCGGGCTGCGTCACGCCGCACGGCTAGCTTAACCCCCGAAATAACCACACGGAAATTGTAATAATTAAATTACTGCCTGGGCCATTAGTTCTAACCTCTTATTGGCTAGCTCTTACATATTCATTTAACCCACCTCCGTTAATGTGTATCGCCACTTGACTGTGGCTTACCGGCATGAGTCTAATCAGAGTTCATCTCGGCCAGGAGAATTATGGCGTCTGCCACACTTCCCTTCTTCCCAGCATTCTGTTCTATCTATTCCACCCACCTAAGGGCTGCCTTATCAAAAGGCCAAGGCAATTTTCTTTATTCAACCAATGAAAGCAACACATAGAAAGAAGACCCTCCCACACCATGCTTGCTTCCCTCTCTCAGCCCTGGGACCCCATCTGGAGTGAACCTGGGCCCCCCCCCCCCCCCCCCCCCCACGTTCAGCCAGCCTCTGTGAGTTCATATGGGCGTCAGTCCTGTTGTGTCTGGAAGACACTGTTTCCTTGGAATCATCCATCACCTCTGTCTCTTACAATCTTTCTGCCTCCTTTTCTGCATAGCTTCCTGAGCCTTGGCGGGATGAGTCTGATAAAGATATCCTCCTTAAGACTTAGTACTTCTAACGACTATCTTGCCTTCTTGTTCTGCCAGTGAAGCTTGGCTGGTATTGGCTCTAATATGTGTGTACCATCTCATTTGCCAATTTAAGGGTCAGTTTTAGGGGCTTGGAGAAAGGTTCATCAGTTAAGACCCTAAGTTCAGTTCCCAGAGTCCATGACGGGTGGTTTATACTGCCTCCAGCTCCAAAAGCAGGATGATCTTTTGCTTGTAGCCTGTGTAAGCAACTGCACACACACCACACAGCCACAGCCACACACACACACACACACACACTCTCTCTCTAATTAAGAAACAATAAAAATAAATAAACATACTTTTAAAAAAGGTGTATTTCACTCCAAAAATCATCAAAACAGCAAATCCAACAAAGAGATAGAAGTGATTTGCTACAATATTCTTGGCAAATAAAAAACTGACTAACAGAAATGACCAGGGTAGAAAATAATACTCTTTTTTGATGGGCTTTAAAATGTCATATACTTGATTTCTTATTTAGGATAAAGGGAGACTTTATTTAAGACCAAGTAAGGTTATTAAAGGGAGTATTATTATAGAATGATCCAAACAGGAAAATAAATTTAATTTAGGGCATTAAGCCGTTTCCCATTATAAAATAGTATCCTTTCATAGAAATGGAAAATATTTGTTTATTTGTTTTGTTGTCATGAAGTTGGTTCCTGATTCTTTTTGAAGTAGAGTAAAAAGAATTGGTTCAGGACATGTGAGAGGAAAGAATACAGGGGACTGGCTGAAGATGAACTCTGTGCAGCTATCTAAGGGGCAGAGTTCATTTGGTTTGTCTGGTTTGGAGAGGGTAGTTGGCTTTAAAATTTGACACTTGGAGAAATAACTTAGACTTTTTTTTTTTAAATTGATGATCGTGTGTGGTGTATCTGCCTATTTAAGAAAGGACCTATGTATTTGAAGTGTACTGTGGAATAAAGTTTCCAATAGTGTAGTTTAGATTGTGCTCTAGTTTCCTGAGTGCTGCTGGAAATCTTAACAGCTCGGGGAAACTTGCGTAGATCCCATGATTTAGAGACTTTTGGCTTTGTCCCTGGCAGAGAGGTAAGGGATTTCCAGGTACTCAGACATAGGAAATAGAACATTTTGCTCGTGTGGGACTGAAGTCCAAACTGTGCGAGGGAATCAGCCTTATTCTGGAAGCTTTTGCTTACCTAAGAGTCTGAGCAAGGGACATGAGACGACATGTGATTTTCTTTCTATTTTCAAAAAAATAAGGATTCAACCTTGCCACCTCACAGGCAGGCAGGCAGTATTTTAAACTGTGCGCATTCCTTCTTGGGCTATAAAAATGAACAATCAGAAGTCTCTTAAATAAGAATTATTAAAATAAAAAAGAAAGCTTCTCTGCTACCCTATGCCCAACCCCTTCTCAGCAAGACTTTCCATTTCTCTCTACCTAAAATCCCCAAGTCAGATAATATTCATGATTGTGTCCTGTCTTCCCAGAAACCGAGGCTAATCTGGAGCTCTGGCCTTGGGTTGCTCAGACTTGACTCTGTGCCCATTCCTTTCGCCTGTGTTCAGGATCCCCCTTACAAGCTAGCTCTTTTGGTTTGTTCCTGCTTTTGCTTTCAGCCTCTCTAGACTTGTGCATCACCCTCCAAAAGTTCTATTACATTCAGAGTGTGCATCCCTGCTCCCCTGTCTGTTGACTTCAATATTCTTATCTCCTATCGGTTCTGCCCCTGTCTTGACATTATTTTGGTGAACATTATTCTCACCCCATGTTTTAGACGATGTCTTCTTTCATCACATAGTCTCCCTTAGCAAACTATGGGATAGAATACACACCCCTTCTTTAAAAAATAGATTTATTTTATTTTTTATGTGTGTGCGTGTTTTCCTTGCATGTATATATGGGTACCATGTGCATGCCTAGTGCCTGCGAAGGTCAGAGGAAGGCACTGAATCCCCTGGAACTGGAGTTATGATGGTTGTGAGTTGCCCATGTGGTGCTGGGAACTGAACTTGGGTCCTTGACAAGAGCAACAAATGCCCCTAACCACTGAGCCACCTCAACAGCTCCCTTCCTGCCCTTATGCTATAAACTAACTTAACTGCTTGATCTGCATCCTAGGATGGTTGTGTGCCCAAATTAGGATGCTGCAAAAAAGCACAATGTAAGTGCTATTTGAATAAAAAAGATCACTGTTAAACTCATGGCGATTTGGGCGTCTACTTTTTATTCCACCTTTGCTTTCTATAAAATAGGAAATCGCCAAATGAAGACTCCTGTATCTTTAAGATGCTGGCCTGTGAATCACAGATTTGTCTCCACTAATGTGACACTTGACAACAAAGAAACAAACCCCGGCTGCACCAACACATCCCTGTCTATTTTAAACACTAAGTGGATCACCCAAAACCTCAAAAACCCAACTCAAATTTAGATCCTTCCGATCTCATGCCCAAGTCCAAGTCATGGGCTTTCCTAGAGGTGGCCTGCTGGGAAAAGTGTCTGGGCTCCTCGCCCAGGCTTGTTCCAGTGGCTTTTTCCTCTCCCGCCCCACGCCTCCCCCCTCCACCAAGCACACCTGTTTGCAGAGATCCTTCCTCTCCACCCGGGCTTCTTGACTCTGGTCATGACCACCTGTTAAGGATGACGCAGATCCCGCCCTACGCACATCCTTGCCTTGTTGCTGTCTTCAGGATCCCCAACTGGGCTGATTCACCTCACAGGTGGTTATTTTTAGCCATTTATCTCTTAGGGGTTCTGTTTTCTTTCCGCCACCTTTTGACCTGGTAGCTGGAAATAAAGTTTGCCTTCCATAAAGACGAGAAAGTTGTCAGCCATTTCCTTCCTGCCTGCATGAAAGGACAGGCCAGCAGAGGGTGGGAAGTGGCGGAAAGGCTCAGTCCCTGAGTTCTGAAAACACAGGCACCTCAGGAATGACTCTTCAGTCGTCTGTGTACACTGCCCAGAGTCATTGCAGGAGAGAAAGGCGCTTACTTCCAGGATTCATCTTCAGAATGAACACAGCTCTGAGTTGGTACAGATTGTTGAAACCAGAGGGCTAGGGCTTGTCTTGTCCTGCTTGCTGTTTGTAAACTCTCCACAGAGAAGGGGTTTTCAGGCAGCTCAGTAGGCACTGACACCCTGCTTGTCTGTTCTTTGCTTTGGATGAATTTCTTTTTAAAAGAAAAAAGTAGCTTATATTTCTATGTCTTCATTAGATTGTACGGTTTTACGACAAGATGAACATTTCTTCAAGAAGTAGAACTAAAAACACCAGGATGCTGAGATTCCTGGAAGAGCAGGGTTTCCCTTGGGACTACTTTACATGGAAATCTTTTGAGAGGTTTCTTGTCGTTTCTACACTAAGCTAATGAAGGAAAGATTCAGTCTGTATTAAAGAGCAGTAGTAACAATTGCCCCACATTTTGTTAGCATGCAACAAATCTTGATCTGATTATTGGGGATCAGAAGACACAGGCAGAGACAGTCCATCAAGAACATTCTGTCGCTCCACCAGCTAACATATTCCTTCATATGTGCTCTCCGGGAAGCAATGGCATTCTACTGTCATCTCTTTAGGAAGAAGGTGAATTTCCCAGGAAGCTTATTTCCTCAATAGACTCCAGCTCACGCCTCAATGGTATCTGCATGCACAAAGCAAAAACCAGCAGTCAGTCAGGGAACCAGGAAATCTATGAAAGAGGTGCTCACCCTTGCTTTCCTTGTCAGAAAACCCCAAATCTACCTGGTCATTTCAGTCTGAGTTATACAGAAATGATAATCGAATCATGTCTAAGTCATCTTGATGTGACACAATGATGCTAAAGATGCAGTCTCCATTTTAAGACTCCATTCTCTGTGGTCATAATCTGACAAGCTAACCTATGAGTATTAAGTTCTGTAAAATAACTCTATTTCTAATTTCTTGATAATCTCCTATCTATTATGCAATATCATTAAATTTCACAAGCTTAGTAATACATTTATTGGGGGATTTTAGTGTTTGTGTTCCACAACCCCTTATCCAAGATTTTCAAACAAGCAAGAGAACTGTGTACATCTTCATGAGCCATTTTGTAGCTTTGGGATGCAGGATATAATTTAAAATAGCATTTTTGATTTAATTTATTTTGGAGTTCTGATAATGTTCTTGGTGACCTTGGTGTGTAGGAGCAGCCAGGGCCAAGAAAATATTTTTTTTCCGGCTCGCAGACGTCAGATTGCTTCCTTTGACACCTTGGAATGTCAGAAATTTATTAACTCCTTTCATGAGGAGATGTTTTTCTCTTAGAGCATGAACACTGGGATAGGGGCATTCTGTTTACCTGCTGTTGAGTACTTTCCCAAACTCACAATCAAGACTAGAAAGTGGAGCTGGCCGTTGTTGTGGTTTGTTGCCTTACAGCTGGCTAGTGCTAATGACTGCTTTTCTCCCTCGGAGCTGGCATAGCACCTTTGGATGCTGGAAGAGCCAGTTTTCAGGGAGGAAGCTTCGAGGTCAGTTCCAATTTGATTTCTCTAAGCCCTGTGTCTGAAGTGTGTGGTGTGTTCAGCAGTAGGGTCTCACCGATAAGTTCTGGGAAGCAACCAAGGGTGATGGCAATCACCTGTGTTGTATGAGGAATCTCTTGGACTATCCTGATCAACAACTTCAGGGGAGGCTTCCATCCTGATGCTGGGGTCTGTTTTAGATAGTCTCCTCAACTCTCGAAGGTCATTATCACTTTAAGTGGTATAACTTTACACACACACACACACACACACACACACACCACTGTCCTTTTAAGTAAACATAAAATAATATTTCCCTGTGATCTTTTAAAATATTCTCAGTGTTATTTGTGCCTCATCTTTTCCTCTATATTACCCTTTCTCCCCATTTTACAGTTAAAGTTTCCCACCCATTTCTCTCTCGGTCCTGTGTCCTACTACACCTCCTCTTAAGAATCTCTCTATCATGGTCGTTTTAGACTTACCTTATTTCTGCAGTTGCTCCAGGTTATATACTTACATCTAAAGTCAGCTAGATAAGATATCACCAATGATGCAGTAGGGGTACTTATGTCTTGGGGTAACCAATAGCCATCTTATTGGACTGAAGGCTCACTCAAGAGGTAAGAATTCATGTCTGGATTTGTAAACATAGCCAACTACCCATGGGTGTTAAAGTTATGGATAGTAAAGGAAAACCTGTGGCTACCACTTTCCTAAACTAATATAATTTTTAACTACATTCTAAATACTTAGGGTGTATCTCTCACTGTAGTGAGGGGCTGCAGGCAGGCCTGCTTTTCGTCCTGCCTGGCTCCCGGCCACTGGCTAGCTTATGCCCCGAAATAACAACACACAAATTGTATTCTTTTAAACACTGCCTGGCTCATTAGTTTCAGCCTCTTTCTCACATCTTGACTAACCCATATCTAATAGTCGATGTAGCACCACGAGTGGTGTCTTACCGGGAAAGATTCAGCACGTCTGACCTGGCGACTGGCTTCATCGCATCTCTCTTCCTGAGGAGAGGCATGGCAGTCTGTCTCACTTAGGAGAGGCATGACATCTGACTGAGCCATCTACCTTACTTCCTTCTTCCTGTTCTGTCTACTCCACCCACCTAAGGTGTATCAAATGGGCCAAGGCAGTTTCTTTATTAACGAATAAGAGTCCTCCATCATTGAATAAGAGTCCTCCATCATTGAATAAGAGTCCTCCATCATCTCACCCATATCAAATACTCTTTTTGTAGCAGAAGGGGACTATTACAGAAATCCACAACTGGTCAATGCTGAGAACAATCCAGTCCCAACTGAGCCATCTGCAACACAACCCTTATACTTGAGGCTCAGGGAAGTGGAGATATTTTATGGAACCAAAGGCCCAGGACATGTGCTGTGAGATAGCGTCTCCTGCATGTGGCAGGGGAGTTACCACCGTGAAATCAAAACAATATGGTTGCCTAAACCAGACTAACACAGTGACGACACCAGCTGACAGGCCAGCCTGGATGGGATAGCTATCACAAGGCTATCACAAGGCTCTGCCCCTAGAAGAAGCGCTCCAGGCTAGCAATGGCTGTTGAGACAGGATCCCTGACAAGCCATACAATCTCGAGCAGTCAACCCCGAATGCAAATGCAAACACTAAGTGGACTCAGCAAGATATAGATATGTGTGTATATATGTAGTATATGTAGCTATTTACCTGAAATATATACCTATATATTTATGTTAAAATTATGTTATATAAATATATAAAAATAAATATATGTATTTACTTGAAGAAGAAGATGTAATGAATTTGGCAAGAAATATTGAAGCGCAAGGGGAGTTGGAGAAGGGAGAGGAAAGGGTGGAAATAACGTAAATACAGTACTCATGTATAAAAGTCTCAAAAAATCTCAAAATTTAATAAAAGAATAAACACCCCCCATAAACAAAAACTATACAGCCAACTTTTGCCATCATTTCTGCTGCAAAGAAAATTTTTTGTGACACTTTTTTAGAAATTTAATGGAAAAATTAACTGAGATAGTAATAGGATCTGTATAGGTTTAGAATAGGCAAGTGAAAGCCCTAAATAGTTAGCTGACTCATGATGTGTCGTGCCGAAGCCTGGGTGCATATCCAATTTTACTCCCTTTTATAAAGTATTTTTTGATAGAAGGGTGCAGGGTTTTTACTAAACATGGCAGCAGATAATTTCCCTTAGGAAACATCAGTCCTTCCGTGCCTTAGTTTCCCTGCTTTGTTTAGGTTTAAGTGGACCCATTGACCAGTTCTGAGAACTGGGCTGTAATTGAAAGTGAGTCTGGTTGATTTCATGTCTGCCTGGGAATGATCTAGGAGGACTGCTCACCTCTTTCTCTAGCCCTGTGCTGCAGAAGTCCAGGCTGGGTTGAAACTGTGACTTTTAGTACAGTGCTTCCTTAGAGTCCATTAGCTCTGGGTCCAGCACACCTGTAATCCCAGAACTCAGGAGGAAGGCACAGGAGGTCAGAAGTTCAAGGCCATCCTCGGCTATGTGAAGACCTTAAGACTGTCTTGGGATGTGTAAGAAAAAGGAAAAGAAGAAAGAAATCTTGGCAGCCCAGACAGTGAAATTCTGGTTTCAAAAGATGAAGAGACACTGGAGAGATTTTTCTCCAGAAAGCTCCTCATTGTGCTTGTCATGAGGTAGGCATTAACCTAGGCTATGTACATTCATCTATGACGTGGCTTCTTTGGGCTACCTTACCCAAGTGTATTACGTTATTACTCATTGTTGACTTTCATTTAAATATCAGGATCACCATCCGAATTTTGACCATGGTTCTAAACTTTAAAAACAACCATCCTAGAGTGAAAGATATTTATTCTCACAAAATTATCCTTTTTTTGTCTTTCATGTGCTTATATTTTCTTCTTTCAAGCAGAATAATATGATACCTAAATTTTTTTCTGTAAACACAGGCTTATCCATCCCACTTACAGGCAAGGCAAATGCTGCTTCTTAAGACGATCCTGTCATGGACCCTCTGGTCCTCCAACCCGGGTTTGCCATCACTCTATTGTGTGGCCACGTCATTGACTTTCTTTCCAGACTTCAACTTTTCCATAACTGCCATGATTTTGCCATGTTTTTCACAAAAAAAATGTGTCTGAGCTTTACTGCATTGCCACCACCTTTAGGGCCCTGAGCCTTCTTGTCAGTACGGTCACTTCCAGAGGCTGCACCTCCTTTCCCCCTTTTTCAGAACCACATTTCCCTTCAGCAGCATCTCTTAAGCTTGCGGTTGAACTCTCTCAGAAAATCATTCTTTTCCCATTTGTCTATGTATGTATGTGTGTATGTATGTATACATGTATGTATGTATGTATTCATCTGTTTGTATCTGTCTGTCTGTCTGTCTGTCTCTCTGTCTATCTATCTATCTATCTATCAATCATCTATCTATCTATCTATCTATCTATCATCTATCTATCATCTATCTCTTTATCTCTCTCTCTATCAATCATCTATCTATCTTTCATCTATCTACCTATCATCTCATCATCTCTATTTGTACCATCTACCAATTATCTATCATCTATCAATTATCTATCTATCTATCTATCTATCTATCTATCTATCTATCTATCTATCTATCTATCTACTTACATGCCTACCTAGTAAAGCTTTGGCAGCTCTTTGTGTTTATTCCTACATATTTTGAAAGGCCTAGACTTCCCCAAGGCCATGAGCGAAAAGGAGAAATTGTAGACGCAATTTCCCTGCAGAGTTATGCATTTTGCACACACTTCAGAGTGGGGAACATATATAAAAATAAAATTTTGCTCCTGTGGCATTATTTAAATTTTTTGCTTGTGAGAAAGTAGAAATCAGTTTTGCATAAGTTGGTCTGTGCAAGGTAGATAGCCCAGAGGCCATCGTCCCATTTTCTCCTTGAGAAATTTTTATTTTTGTCTTGTTACTTACTTCAGCCCACTTCTCTTACACTCCTCTTTGTGGTCAAGGTAAATGGGTTTTCTTCCATAATTCATTCCGCAGCCTTGTAAAGTGTGATTTTTCTGGGTGCCATAACCTTCAGTAAACACCTAATAAACGAATTGCCAGAGGAACAGCTTTGCTAATGAGACTGTCCCTGAGAACTTCCTGCATGTCTGGTAGTAATGCCAATAGTAAGTATGTCCCAAACAATTACTGCAACTCATGGATATTTGTTTCATTTGACTTGTAAAATCCTTTTTTTGGGGGGTAATTTTGTCAGACTTAAAGACAAATAAAACAGCAATATCCTTCAGGGATATTAGAATTTTATAAGCATTTATTTGTCTTCTCTTTCTCTGAAATCTTTGGAAGTTGCAAATAGAACATCTTTTGTCACCAAATGCTCTTGTACATGTTTTTTTTTTTTTTTTTTTTTTAAAACTCAGTCCAGTTAACAAATTTGGTAATTAACATTCATTTAATAGTAGTATGTAGTCCAGCAATTGGCAAACGTACGTGGCTTACCATCTGTGTTTGTAAATAGAGATTTATTGAGGCACAACTATGCTGTGTTTATGAATGTTTGTCTCTGACTGCTTCTTGCCTGTTTGTAAATAAAGTTTTATTAGTACACAGCCAGGTGTATTTGTTTACAGGTTGTCTGTGATGGCCTCAAATAAATGGCTTTGACAAACACTTTTTTGGTCTGCAGAGCTGAAAAGATTTGCTAACCGATCTAGAGAAAATGTTTTCAACTCCTGATCTATTCAATAAATCTTACAGAATTTCATTATTTTCCCCAATAATCTCATCTATTGCAGAAGAGAAAAATAAATTCTAGCTTGACATCTGACCTGTATCACATATTATGCTTGTTATGTCTCTTTATTATACTATAAAATAATTCTTCAGCGATTTTATTGCTCATTACCTTGACATTTTGAATACATGCAGATTATTTTACACATTATACCTCAGTTCAGGCTGTGTTATGTTTAGATTTACACATGCATTTCAGGCATATGGAGCATACATCCTACCAAGGAGCGCATTTCTTTGTTTCATGATCAGTTATGTTAGTTTTCATCTGTTTGCTTAGGGTGCCATAGAATGTTTTTGTTTCTCACTGTAAATTGCCGTATTTCCCCTTTTATAAATAAGTATCATGCAGGAAAATTGCTTTGAGTTTATATGATTATTCTTTTGTTGCCCTTCAAATTTTCCACAGTGGTTCTAGCATCCATTGCAATCTACTTCTGTAATTATTATTTTTACTTAATTTTGGAGGTGCCAAAGTACTCTGCATTTATCAGTTACAATTTGTGTGTGTGTGTGTGTGTGTGTGTGTGTGTGTGTGTGTGTGTGTGTATGTATGTATGTGAACATGTTTTTGTGTGTGTGGGTATATGTGTGTGTTTCTATGTGTGGAGGCCAGAGGTCAAAGTCTGCTGTCCTCCTCCATCACACA
Organism: Arvicola amphibius; assembly: GCF_903992535.2. Taxonomy (NCBI): domain Eukaryota; kingdom Metazoa; phylum Chordata; class Mammalia; order Rodentia; family Cricetidae; genus Arvicola; species Arvicola amphibius. The sequence continues at coordinate 11,209,332 of NC_052050.1, read as the reverse complement.
CCGTTTAATATTTTGAGACGGGGCCTCTCACTGAACTTGGAGCTGCTGATTTAACTGGACTGGCTGGCCAGCAAATCCCAGAGACCTTCCTAAGTCCACTCCACAGAGCTGGGTTTGCTGCTGTGTACGACTGTGCCGACTTTTTGGTGTGGATTCTATCTGATCAAGCTCCAGCCCTCCTGCTTGTCTGGTAAGCACTTGATTTACTTTGCCATCTGCCCAGTATTAGTTATAATATTTAAAATGAAGCTGTCCCACCCCTCTCCTTCTTTCTCCCATTTCCACTTTAAAATTTAACTTCGTGGATTATACAATGTAATTTTGATGCCTTAAGAGCTTCCGGCTAACTTTTGCTTGTGTATGTGTGTGTGTGTCGGGTGTATGTGACTTGTGTGTATATGTGTACATATTTGTGTGTGTTTGTAACACAAATGCAATGACTTCTTAAGACTGACTTGAAATTCTGGGGATAGGCTATCCACTTAATATTTCTATATATAGCTTTGAACACTGTGCCTGTAGATTTTAGGCACCCAACTTTTTTAATTAATTTATTTTTAATTAAAAATTTCCACCTCCTCCCCTCCTCCCACTTTCCTCCCCCTCCCCCTCCTTCTCCAGTCCAAAGAGCAGAACTCAACTATTTTTTGAAAGCACCCCCAAGTCAAAAGAATACGTCTGTTATATGGAACAGTAAGACTTACTTGTCTTTTAATTATTTTTTTTCTCAATTACTTTCGAGTTTCTGAAATGTCTTTATTATTGCATTTCAGTTCCAGTTTAGCAGAAAGGGGTCCAAATTCCCTTTTAATCTCGAAATTTCTTATTTTTTTTCCTAGTACTGAAAATCACCCTTAGGGATTTCGGAAAGATTCTAACGTGAGTCCAGGAAATCCAATTCAGTTTAAAATCAATTCTTCGTGTTTTCTGAAAGTCTATTTTCTGAAATCTATAACAACTACTCCCAAAATTAATTCTAGGAAATCTAATCTCTTCACTGCGCTCTCTGCTACCTGGTTTTCCCCTCGGGTTTGTCAAAAAGGGAAGAAACACTGTTCAGGCGTTGCTCTTTGCTGTGGTGATGACTGAGATTTGCTCCCACAGTCTGCTTGGGAACTTCGGTGTTGTTGCTGCAGACCCCTGAGGCCGGAAGGAAGTCATGAGTAGCAAAGAGGAAGTAGCTGAGCCTGGCTTAGAGGAAGTATAACTGGTGATATTTTCCCAATTCCTAAGTCAAGCCTTTGCTTTACCGTCAATAACTAATAACTCAGAGGATACAACCTTGGTAACGCAAAGCATTTCCTTAGGTAGTTGGCCTCTGAGGCAGGTTGCATTTTTTTTTTTTTATTAGCAGGCATCAAAGCATGTGACAGGAATTCAGCAGGACTTCCAACTTACCTCCCCTCTTACTCCTGCGAGCTTTGCCCACTTGCTGGCCTCCCCAAAGTGGGAATGAGTGGGGCAGAGATGGAACGTCTTCTGGGCTGTGTGTCATGGTAGCACTGAGCCAGGGAGTGTAGGTGTATAATTAAGCATCTTCATATTCTGATTACCTAATCAGTTGTCATTGAATCTTGGAGTAAAATTGGTCCCTTGTATCTCTTTGGGGCATTGAGTAATTACTGGAGCAAGTGACAGTGATTTCTTTTGGAATCTGAGTCAAAAGTAATGTACCCTGGGTATCTAAGTGTGTTATTTTGGGGAGCAATATAACCACCAGATATTCACAAATAGATTTAGATGTCACCGTATGGAGTGTCATTTGTTTACTGCTCTTAGAGTCACTTTAATTGGTTTCTGCAACCTGTGACTGGGAATTCCTTTCCCATCTCAGGTGCTCAGCTCATGTTATTTTTTTCCCCTTCCCATTTCCCTTCCAGTCACAGCTCTGTTTCTATCTGTGACCCATGGCCCATCACTCAAATGACCTTACCAACCAGGATCAACCTTGGTGCGCATGGAAACTGTGACCTCGTGGAAGATAACCTTTGGCAGGTGCTCGCTCTCCAGTTCTCCAGAATCCAGTTTCACATGGAGGCTGCAGGAAGCTGCTTCCCGCAGCCTGAGCCTTGAGGAGAAGCTGATAACAGAAGGAGAACCACCTGGTAGCAGCGGCAGCACTTCATCCAGGATGAAAACAGGATCTAAACTATAAACAACATCCTCCCTCCAGAAGCCAGTGCTCAGCTCCCTCCCAAGTGTGTTTGACTCTGTTCTCCCAAGAGTCTCATGAGAACCTTTACTGAGGCAGGAAGGTCGGTCAAGATGAAGAAGCAGAGTTTTAAGGTTTCCGGTGGAAACCATCAGAAAGCTTTTGTTTTGTTTTTAAATTGTTATTGTGGTTGATGATCTTTTAAGTTCAGGAGTATGACCAACAATAATCGTTCATTATAGCCCTGAACTTGTTTTCGGATGAGTAAAAATGTAGACACCTCAAGTCTGACACCATTGCAAAGGAAATGAGGCAGACGGATCCGAGCAACAAAGAAGCAAGGTTTCTGCTGATCTCGTCTTTCCCAGAGCATCTCTTCTGAAATGGATGCTATTTTGTACCGACAAAATAGGGCGTTTATTGTGTTCATTATTGTTGGCAACTGAGTCAGCGTGTTTCTGCTCATCCTATGAAGTGGGGAGCTTTTGTAGAAAGTTGCAAGGGCTCTCTCTCAGCATCTCCAGTCAGTATGTAATGCCCCCAGGACTAGACTCCCACCAGGGTTGCTGAGGGCTGCAGCAGCTCTTACGCAGACACTCAACCTATCCCTGCTTTTCTTACTGTCAAAAGTTCATTTTTCATTTATGTGTATGGATGTGCCTGTGTGTGTGCCCTCGGAGTCCAGAAGAGGCTGTTGGATCCCCCAGAGCTGGAGTGATGATGAACCACCTGATGCGGCTGTTCCAGAGAACTCCTGTTCTCTGGAAGAGCAGCCAGTGCTTACAACCGCTTAACCTTTTCTTTTAAATCTCCCAATTCTTGCTCTTAGAAAGAGATTGTATTACACCCACTCTCTTTTTTAAAGACCTTGTGACTGGGAAGAGTCATGATTCATATGTTAATTTTTCTATCAAGATTATCAACGTCTCTTCAGTTGAAGAATCTCAAGGCAAACAGAGTTTCTTGCCCATAGCCCCACGTTTTTATTTCCCATGCCATTCAGTCATTCAGGGAGAGACGAATCTGTTCGCTTTGTTGAAAATGCACTTGACTATTGGCTCTAATTTGAAAATTTTCTATTTCCGCCCATTTCTCCTTTCACAAGACAGAGAGAAAGAATGAGAGACAGCAAGAGAGCAAGAGAGCGAGCGAGCCAGAGTTAGTTAAGTCATGGTATTAATTTATCCAGCCACAGAGCAAGTGTTTATTGACTGTGTTTTATGAATAGGCTTCATTCCAGGAACAAATGCAAAGGGGAAAAGATTGGGAAAAAAACTCTTCCCTATAGGATCATATTCTCTGGAGTGGCATCAAGTGATCCGTAGCTCTATTATCAATACTTACCGATTGAAAATATGACAAGATAATAATAAAAATATCATCAGTTAAATTTTAATGGGTGGCATCCTGAGTACTTTACAAGTATTGACTGCTTAAGCTACTAAAACATTATATAAGTTTTAAGCTACAAAAATTAATGAATCATGATTATCTCTCTTGAAGCTGTTGGCCTGTGAGGTCCCAGAGATCTAACCAGCCCTCAAAGACTATTGTCATGGTAACCCAGTGAGATGCAGCGAAACACAATTTTCCTCCCCATTTTAATGAGGAAGAAACAGAGAAACCACCGTACAGAGTATTTCATGAACAGTAACAGTGTGGGTGCTGGGATTTCAAGCCAGGCCCTTTTGACCCCAAGAGTGGATGCTGACACAATATGGTCAGCTCTCCCTGACTTAAATCATGTTTTCAGTCACCGTAGCCTGTAGCCCTGGGACTGCTTTCCCGGTGTGAAGGGAAGGCCTAGAGGAAGAGCATCCTTTCGTAATTAACCCCCATGACAATGAAACATGCATCTTCGTCCTTGCTACCAGAAGCAACCTCAAGTACCAATTTCCAGGGAATGCCACAGAGATTGACACCGATGTTTGGTGTCACTGCACAGTTTCATTAATTCGCCAAGCCTGACTTCCCCCCCGGGGGCAGGCCAGTAGGCTGAACTCCGTCTACAAAAGGCCTCTTGTGATTTTGCCATGGGCTGCGACTCATCCGCGCAAAGAGTTAAGGAACCTTCCCTGGCTGCAGGAAATCTGCTGCTGAATCCAGGGCCTGGCAGAGGAAACATTAAGTGTATCATGGGAGAGGAGGAAAACAAAGTGCTAAAGTTGTTACTCTGAACAGAGGATATTGGAGCATCCTGTAAAAAACTTCCTGTTTAGCCAGCAGACCAGAAAACAAGATGAAAAAAAAAAAAAAAACCCACCCCACTCCAATGACTATTGTGTCAATATATTTTTATACCGTCATTATCTTGGGCAGGACTTACTCACAAGAACTAGATTCCCAGGGTGAGGAGTTCACAGCTGAATCACAGCTTCCCGCCTTCCTTGTTTTGGATGCTGCATCATATCCTGGTATCCCCCGTGTCAGGCTATCCCTCAGCCGGCGCTATCATTGCGCTCCCCCCTCCCCGCCACTCTACGACTCTTGCTTTGGCTCCCATTAAACACCTCATCATATAGAGTCTGATAATGCATCGTAAGATATTTGGGTTTTGATTCTTCTGCCCCTTCTAGGGTTGGGTGATAGGGCATAGTCATGCAGTAGAGACCATAAAACACTTATGGATAGGTGATGCTCAGTCGTTGCCTGTTTCTTTACCAGATACATCCATGTAGTACAGTTATAGACGAAATGCAAGGTGAAAAACAAGACTCTTAAATGCCTTTATTACGAATCTAGGGATTAATAAACTTCAGATATTTCATCCAACATATTGCAGGTGGTGTTGTGCTATGATGTGCATAACGCTGACACAGGAATTACTCCGAGGAACAAAATTTGTTTCTTTTTAAACTGATCCGTATTCAACAATACCAATCTGTGTTTGATACTGTTGCTGTTAGCTGTACCCAGAACTTGTATTAAAGACATTGAATGGTTGTTTGACTTTCGTGACAGGATCTCACTCTCTAACCCTGCTTGGCCTTTAACGCCTAGAGATCGGCCTTCATCGTTCCAGGATTAAAGGCATGCATCATTATGACTGGCTGATTAATTATCGGGCTGATTTGGTGGGTGTGCATTCTTTTAGCCTGGTTGTATCATGGGAAAATGTTCTTTCTCTGTCTACTATGTCACTATTGGGTATAGTCATCTAGGTTGCCATCTGTGCTCTTTATAGAAATCGAAGCTATTGATCCAGGCTCTTCAGTTTCCCTTGAGAAATCAGACCTTACTATGTTGAGAGTTTCTTCATATACAACCTATGGCTTTCCTACTTCAGTTTTCAATACTCTGTCTTTGTTCTTTATGTTTAGTTTTAGATATAAGATTCTTTTCTGGTCCTGTCTATTTGGTATTCTATATACTTCTTGTATCTATGAGGGTTTACTTTCCTTCATTTTTTGTAGGGTGGGGTTCTTCTATAACCCTGTTGAAGATCTGGTCTATGTCATTGACCTGGGGTTCTCTTCTTTATATGATATGAAGACTTGTTCTTTTGATGGAGACCACAATTCCTCCATGTTCCTTTTGTGTGTTTTTCATGCATATGTTGAGTGGTCTAATGCCTTTACTTCATCTTTCAGTCCTGATATTACATCTTTGACTTAATCCCTTCTACTTGAAAGATCTTCCCCTGAATTTAATAGTTGGGTTATTGACTTTTTCAATTTTATTTTACTTCAGCTTAAATTGTCTTCAGTATTCATATTTTTATTGAATTTAGTTTTCAAATATGAATGATTTTCATCATTTAATTCAGTTATATGTCTATATTTTCTTAGACATCTCTCAGGCATTTGTCATTATTCTCTTTATGTTTCATGAAATTTTTATACCTTCTTTAAACTCCTTGAATTCTTCATCAAATGTTATGATTCTTTTAAATTTTATTTCCTGGTGTTCAAATATGTAACTTCTTCTACACTGCTAGATTCGGGGGGTAGATGTACTATGTAGGTTTTTCATATTATTTGTGCTTTTGTGATATGACTTGGGTATGCAGACTTCTCTATTGCTTGTGTGTCTGATGTGAGATTCTAGGCTGCTTCTGTTGAGTAGAAACTTGGTTTTGTTTTGGTTGTTGCCCAAGCTTGATTGGTTTCAGATCAGGTATGAGGAGCTGGTATAGCAATTCTTCATATACTCAGTACTGACTTTTCATTGAAGGAGCAGGGATGATTCCAGCTTAGTGGTAAGTAAAAGAACACACAACTGGGACAATGTTTGGATCTGCTTGTGCTGGTGTGCAAACCGTTCCAACCCTGATATGCCTGGGAGGGTGAGGATGGTCTGGGTGGGTCAGGATCTTGGGCACTTACCAGCTTGGGCCACTGAGCAAGCTGTATGAGGAGGTTAGGTTATAGGGTTGGGATGGTGAGGGTGGACAAGGTCCAGGGACTCACAAGGCTTGGCTGGTGTATACATGTGCAACCTGGACTAGGCCCAGAGGTTGAATATGGTGCTGATGGACTGGGGTCCAGGAGGAATCACCAGACTGGAGCAGTACACAGTATGTATGACCTGGTTAGGCCTAGCGGTTATGCATGACTTGGACAGGCTGTGGTTGGGTGGACTCACCAGACTGGGGCCAACACTGGAGGTTATAAGTGGTGTAGGTTCGTTAGAGTTAGGCAGAGTCACCCGACTAAGCTGAGATCTAGGATGTGCTACTGGGACCAGACTTGGAGGTTGCTAGCCACAGAGGTGCGCTGCAATTTTCCAAATGCGTGGTATTTGTGAGTTACAGGAACATGAGGCATGTCTGCATTTCTCTGACGTAAACGAAAGGGCATTCCTGCAACTGTGAGTGTCTATTTTATGTCTCCTTTATTTTGTGTGGACTTTATTTATATATTTCAAATGCCTGTTGGCTTTCAGATGTACCAGTGGTCATCCATGGTCTCGATCAGTCATTCCTGCTGAGGAGTGAGCCTGGCCCAGTGTGTCAGTGACTCTTCTACTTGTTGTGACAGCGTCCAAGGCAGAAATGATGGAAAGAGGACATTTTTTTTTTTGTTTACAGATTAGAGAATGTTAGATTAGGGTTCAAGCTACTCCATCTTGTATAAAAACAGTGTTTTCTCAAGCTGTAGACTGCCTTGGGAGCCTCCACTTTACAAGCATCTTTTGACTAATAGAAGGATAGCTGTAGCCCTTTGGGGGGCCTAGAAATGACACCGTCTGTGGTGCCACCCACCCAACACTGAGTGATAAATGACTTAGTGCTGGGAGTGGAAGGGAGTGGCTTTATAAATTTATTGGGGGTGAATTGAGACAGGATGGGCACATGGATATATTAAAATTCGACCAGTGACATGAAGTCCAAGAACTTATAACGTGGCGCCACCAGACTAAGGAAAGGCTGTAACTTGCTCACTTAGACATCATACAGTGACTGACACCTAACACTCTGGAGGAAGGTCTTACCTGTCATCTGATATCTCGTGTGCGTAGCAAGGACTGAAAGGTAGAGGATGCGGACAGTCACTGGTGTTATCTGTTGTTGATGTGGCCTCCTCCTGCTCCTCACATCTTCCCCCACTCCACTCCCATCCACTCCTCAGAGAGGGTGAGGCTTCCCATTGGGAGTCAACAAAGTCTGGCATATCACTTTATGGCTGCCCATATACCTCCCTGTGGATACTTGTTTGCCTCGCTGGGTGTGGAACAAAGCCCAGTGTTTCCTAATCCCAGACTCTGCTTGAGGGTCTTTTATCTCACAGTTGGGCTCACATTTTGTGGCCAAACTGCAAATTAAATTTGCAAAAGATAGACTAACAGAGGAAAGTCACACAAATTTTATTCGATGTTAATATTTTTTACATGTACCAGGAAGTCATAGAAAAGAAGTGCAAAATAGAGACATAGACATTGGGACTTCTTTATCATCTTAATAAAGTCCATAAATTGTGGAGAAGTGGATAGATAGAAGGGAGTTTGAACTTTTAGGGTGAAACGTTGTGGGAAGGTACATGTATGAGGGGAGCATTTGCATGGGAGTTCTTCTATCCATAGGGTATACATTCCAGTATCCCCAGTGAGTGTCTGAATCCATGGGGAGTGTTGAAAGTTACATATGTTGTTTTTCTACACACACACACATGCCTACAACAGATACATTCAACTTATAAATTGGGTACAGGAAAAACTTACTGATAATAATTGATAGTCAAATGGAAAATTTGTAATAATATATGGCCATAAAATGCCAGGATCATTTCTTTTGTGCTTTGTGGCCAATACTAAATAAAGTAAATATTTACATACAAACATTCCAGTATTGTGACAGCTGATTGTATAGCAGTGACAGCTACTCAGTGCCAAAATGCAGGTACTGTGCCCAGTGTAGGAACTTTGGACAAGGAAGATTCATATGTTCAGCTGTACAGAACGGACGGCATGGAATCTATTTACATTATCCAAATCCTATGCACTATGGTTTGAATATGAAATGTCTCCCTAAGGAGTATTCTGTTTAGCAGTCTCAAAGGTGGTTTATTAATGGGTGCTCAGATTATGAGGTCTCTATGGATTGACCCATTAAGGAGATCATAATTTAGTGGCCTGTCTATTCCATGATGGGGCCTAGTTGGAAGAGGTAGGTCCTTAGAAGTGTATTTTTGGAAAGGATTCATCTTAACCCTGGCCAGCCTCTACCTCCTTCCTAGATACCATGAGGAGATCCACTGTTTTCCCTGCCTTGATGTTCTATCTTACCATAGACCCAGAAACAATGGAAACAATAACTATAGAGCTAAACTTCTGAAATCACAAGCCAGTATAAGCTTCCCTTCTAAATTATCATAGCAATTGTATGTCTGCATGTATGTATATTACTTTAAAACAGTCTTTTCTCGTTTTACATACCAATCCCAGTTCTCACTCCTTCCCCTCCTCCTGCTCCTCACACATTTCCCCTGCCCCACCCCCATCCACTCCTCAGAGAGGATAAGGCTTCCAATGGGGAGTAAACAGAGTCTGGCATATCACTTTGAAGCAGGATCAAGGCCCTCCTCCCATATCTTGGCTGAGCGAGGTATCCCTCCAAAAAGAATGGACTTAAAAAAAGTCAGTTCTATCTTAGCAATTTTTATCACAGTGAGCAAAGGCTAACACAAGCCAAGTTGAAAGTTATGAATAGATTACGTCTCAACTCTCCCATTTAATGTTTTGATTGGTCGATTGTGGGCAACTGAAACTAGAGAGAGCTAGTAATAGACTACTATCTTCAGCTGTTGCGGGTGTCTCCTGCCTCTATGATAGGCTTGTTTCATCTCACTATGTATAAAGGAGATAAATCCATAAAGGAGAAATTATGGTCTGTGATTAAGAAAAGGGGAAGAGGAGAGATTTGTTTATCCACTGATTGTAGTTCAAAATAATCCAATGACAAGTGGCATGTTATGAATGACACATTTTACTCCCTCATGTGCGGTTAGGCTCGTATTGTGAGCCTTAACGTTTCTCCCAGGGCTGAGCAGTGGTGGCACACAACTTAAATCCCAGCACTCGGGAGGCAGAGGCAGGTGGATCTCTCTGAGTTTGAGGCCAGCCTGGTCTGTAAAAGCTAGTTCCAGGACAGGCTCCAAAAACTACAGAGAAACCTGTCTAAAAAAAAAAAAAAAAAGATTCTCCCAGAATTCATCTCTACTTAGAGCCTAGTAGCCAAAATTCGGAAGCCATTTCTCTGCATATTATCCAATTGCTTTGAATGAGAAGATTTGTCAACAAAAGACAGGCCGTGTGTGCATCGAGGAGTAGTATCAATCCTACCTCAACTTGCACAGAATCAGAGAAGACGCCTTTCCCTCTGACAACCATCCAGTGGTGAAGTTTGGCTGCTCTGACTCTCTCCCAGTCTCCTTCCATCATTCAGAACCTGTGCCGTGGGTGCTGAACTCTGATGAGGGCTCACAGAACATTTTCAAAAATGACTGAATTGAAGAAATGTAGAAGCTAGGTGGCGCTGGCAGCCACAAGAGCAGCTTCTGCATGTCCGAACATGTCCTGTGTCCAAAGGCTACAGATGTGAAATTTTCCTAAGGGGTCTGGTCATAGACACAGGGATGCTGCTTTGAAACAAAGGAAAAACACAGAAATTCAAGTCCATCCCTCTCAGACTGTCCAAGGTTCCTCATGTCTTCTGACTTAAAAGCGACAACCCATGAAGCTCAGTGTAGGCTTACCTATTTGCTAAGTAGATGACTCCTGGTCCCTTGCAATTCTAATAATTCTGTTCGGTCTTTTTGGTTTTGCAATCACTATGGACTTGGAATTCCACAGGAAAACCAGAAGTTCCAAAATAGCACTCGGAAGAGACTTTGGTTTGAGTCCCTTTTCCATTAATGCCTATTTTCCACCAACCACATAACCTGTGCATTTGGAATATTTTCCCAATAGCCCTGGCTTCCATAAACTGTAATGCCTGTCAGGAAATAAAACTGCCTTGGTGGAAAGACCAAAATTATAGCTGAGAACATAGGAATGTCAAGCCAACCCTTGACAACCTGCTGCACAGGGGACAGTGGTGTGGGCCACATCCGTCAAACAGGTTGACTAGGAGGAGCAATTTCCAGCCATGTCTTCTGCTCAAGTCGTCACTGGCAGAATCAGCCTCAGCCTGGGAGAGATTTTAAGCCTATTAACAGAACACGGGCATGCTTCAATCAGGATACCATTGGAAGAAAAACGTAAGTCCCACTTTATAAATGTATGAAATGTGTTTTATGGAAAGGCATATCAAATCATAATTTTGTATACATTTAATCAATACCAACTACTGCAAATAATACTGAGGCAAAATATGGAACAGAATGGGGTGGGTATTCAGAGATTAATATGTGAAGGGTACCAACTGAGGTACGACCCAAACCCTATACTCCATTGGGCTGCATTTAATCAGGGGAGAATTCTCTTGAAACAGTCTGATTCTATGAACTTAGAAGAGGCAGATGCTGTGTGAAAGACCCATAAAAGGACATGAAGTTACTCCCCTTACCCTTTTGCTTCCTGGATATGAGATACTATCCTGCAGCTCCGATCTATCTGCCTGGTTTCTTGGTTATGTTTATCCCAAAGATTCGAGGAGAAAGACCACTGGTCCAAACCACCATAGACAAAAATAATTAAATCAAGCAATCAACTAAAGCATGCTTTTAAAATTCATGTACACAGGCTGTGTCCCCTTAAGGCAGGGTTCCAGAGGTCAGCCTTGGACATGGGTAAGATAAGGGTTTTTATAGCTCAGGGCTAGGGGGTTTCCATATAAGGGATTTAACTGGCAAGTAGGAGGGGTTGCAGGAGCAGCGTAACAAGGTGGTCATAACAAGGTGATCATAATAACCTATTGGAATAAAGGTAGGATTTTAGGGTTGCAAGAAGGTCATACCAACTTTTTGAATTAAAGACACAGTTGCCATTTCTTGGAACGGGTAGTACAGAACCATTTGTAGTTAAGGTTACAGGTGGAGCATAATTCAATCTTTGAGAAACAGATTTATTCACAAACAGGAATGAACTTAGTTCATCTTTCCTATAAAATGGCTTTCAAGTCTAAGATGAAGGCAGGCTGGTTTATCATGTACTCAGAACAGCTCAACTTTTTCTTTTCATTAGCAGTGCAAAAAGATTTTTTTTTATTGTTTGAGAATGACTGTAATGTGTTTTGATCAATTCCACTCTCCTACCCCCTGCCTTCCAACTTCTCTTATACCCTTCGTATTGGTTTTTCCTCCCAACTTCATGTCATCCTTTTGAGATCTATTGGAGTTCACTTAGTGCTGTCAGGATATGCATGGGTTCAGGACCATCAACCGGAACAAGACAGTCTTTCAGGGGCCACGTCCTAAATAAGCTGATTCTAACCTCTGCTGGCAGCTGTCAACTGCCTATAGCGGTTAAACCAGGGATGAAACCTCATGATTCCTCCCCAGTCCATTCTGGAGTTTTGGCTGGCTTGACTTTGTGCTGGTAGCTGCACCTGCTGTGATTTCATGTGTGCCATGTCTTCATCATGACCAGAAAACAGTTTCACTGCAGTGAGCTGGATATCTCTGGCTCTTAGAGTCATTTTGCTCTTCTTCAGTGTTTGCTTTTTTTCTATCCTTTTCAAAATCTGAATATGCTTTCTTGACATTCTGGGCTTTCTCGCTCTTTCTCTCTGAAGCTTCCACCATCCTCTGCCATGTGGTTGCTTGCTGGACATGCTGGACCCCTACTCAAGACACATGGCTCTCTTCCTTTCCATTTTCTATCTTCTTATTCTGGAAGATGCTAAAGTCTTAAAGCTTGCATGTTCTGTGGCTTTTCTCTTAAATTCTAGTAAAGTTGTCCTTGAACTTTCTTTTGAGTCTGTTTCTAACTTCTTTCATCAAATGAAATTAACCCCTCAAAGGGAAACTCATCCTCCCTGTAACAGTCACACCGTATCAAAATGAAAAGTTCAGCATATTAATTTCCAAGCATCCTCAAAGATACGGAACATAATCATTTCAGAATCGTTTACTTCAGGTTGGACTTCCGCATTGCCATCTTGACTCAGAAGAATGATTAGACACTCCTAAAGACCCATACAAGATTGGGCCCATTAGCATTCCCTTATGGAGGCAGAGGTGAAGGTTGTTGAAGATGAGGAGCCTCATCAGGCTTCTCCCTTCCCCAGTTAATGTTTCTTGAAAGGAGCTGCGCATTGGTTATCTATGCTATTCTAACTTCTAATGCTTCTACAACTAACTCCAAAGACTCATTGGTCCAATGAATGAGTCAGGGTTCCTTTAGAGAACAGAACTGATAGGCTAATATATAAAGAGGATTTATTTGATATTCTTATACCATCTGGTCTGAGTAGTTTAGGTGGTGCCTCATACTGAAAAGGCTGAGACTCCAGTAGCTGCATCCAGTCCACAAAGCTGGATGTCTCAGCCATCCCAATCTGGTGTTGAAGGCCAGGGTGATTTCTGGAGAGCTAGTGGTTTTTAGTATATGCCGAAAGGCTAAAAGAAGGTGATTTTAATACCAGTAAAGAAACAGGGCAGGGACAGGATGGATAAGCTTGCCAGCAGTAGGGACAGCAAGAAGACAAGAAGCAAAGTTTCATTCTTCCATGTCCTTTTATCAGGGCTGCTACCAGAAGGTACGCCCACATTAAGGGTGGGCTTTCCTGCTTCAAATAATCGGACCAAGGAAGTGTCTCACAGGGGTGCCCATTGTTTTACATTTTATTTCATTACAGATCTTATCAAGTTGGCCACCAAATTTAGCCATCGCATCCAATAACCCAGACTTGGTTGGAGTAATTTCTTTGTTCTCCCATTACCCTCTGTATGTAGGTTGAAGAGAAAGAGATACCCCAATTACATATGGCAAGGTAACAATGGCACCTGCAGCCATGAAGGGTTATCACAGAAGCAAACGATGGCACTCTATTGATGTTGTATTTCTTTAGATATATTGGCCAGTAAAATGATGATCCTAATTAACTCCGGGTTGAAACAGGCCTATATGCTGGCTGGAAAATGGGAGTTCACACGTTGATAGTCATTTATTAATATCAGAAGATCTAGGGCCTTTGTTGTAGCCCTGGCCAACCTAAATTAATCTACTTCTTTTCAGTGTTATTTTATCATTCCCTGCTCCCCAACAGCAAAGAAGTTTGCTAGAGGGAATTTCTTTACTTAATGGATGCATCATTCTTCTTCCTCACCTGGCCCTTGTAGACAATCATAGATTCTTGTTCTAAGCTGGTAGGGTGTGGTTAAGAGGCAACTCCATGAGAGACACACAAGGTTGAGAAGAAGTTGAGCTTTGCTCCTACAAAAGGAGTGGGTTTCAGTTTTATCTAAGTGTACAGAGTAGAAAGTACAGCAACAAAAGGTGGGGTTGAGAAGGACCGCTGTGAAGCATAGCTGTTTGCACATGGTATGACTGTTGAACTCACACAAACTCACAGAGGCTGGGGCTGCCTGCATAAGACCCACACTAGAGCAAGCCAGCAAACATTCCAGCCTGAATGAGGGAGAGAGCCACATCGTAATTAAAAATAATAAAATAAATTTGAAGAGCAACAATTTATCCATCTGTTCACAGCTGAAGCATAGACACAGGATGGTGGGAGAAATGTTGGGCTCTTCTCCTGCCCTTTGTTACTCTGTGGATCCAAATGACAACTCTGATTTTGACGGTAAAAGCAGCTTGTCAGCAGCTCTTTTGCTTTGAGCAGTGATCAAAGTCTTTTGCACATTTATAATATTTTTATTGATTCTCTAGAAAAATGAGTTCTCTGAGGCCTATTGATTTGATTCAAATTGATTAACGTCCTTGCATGATTTGATGTCTTGATAAGTTCTCTCGTTTAAATAATCTAGTATAGAGCATGTAAGGAAAGCCTTCCTAATCAGTGTGGTGGTGCACGCCTTTAATCTCAGTATTTAGGAAATAGGTAGATGAATTTCTGGGAGTCTAAGGCCAGCCTGGGTCAGCTGGGGCTACACAGTGAGACTCTGTTGAAACAGAAAACCTTTTCAGCTTCATTACACATAAAGGGATTTTCATAAAACCTACACCCAGGTGTCTTTCAAGTATTAATGAGCTGACAAAAGAAACTATTTATCTATGTTGCGTAACTTGGTGAGGGGTAGAATCTACTATTTATGATACAATAATGCTCTTTTAGCGAAGGAGTTTTCAAACAGGCCATACTCAGAAAGATTCTCTCTACTTAGTTTAACAAAATTTCATATTTAAAACATTTCTGATGAAGTGCATTTGAATGGGTGTTAGTTTTCAGAATTTTCAAAGTTCTTGCCAGAGTAAAGCTCTGGTTCAAACCATGATAGAGACATTTCTTTACCTCTGTCAAGGTAGCAGATATAAAGTAATTATTTTTTTTCTGCAAGTTGTGTGATATTGATCACTTTGGGGGCAGGAGTGAGGTCATAGCAGTTGTCATACACTGGTTATTTCTGTCACAACATCCTCTATGCCCTTCACTAACCCTGCATTTACCTCTCTTCACTAAAGGTTGTTTCTTGAGAACACTGCTTCTGCATCTTCTCCAGAGCACTGTAGGAGGAGGCCTCTTGTTTGTTCCCAGCTGCCCAGACTCCAGAAATAACAACACAGAAACTGTGCTAATTAAATCACTGCTTGGTCCATTAGCTCTAGCTTCTTATTGGCTAACTCTTACATCTTAATTTAACCCATCTCCATTAATCTGTGCATCACCAAGGGATCGTTTCCTACCAGCAAAGTTTCAGTGTGTCTGTCTCTGGCAGAGGCTCCATGGCTTCTCTCTGACTCTGCCTTCTTTCTCTCAGCATTCAGTTTAGTTTTTCCCTGCCTACCTCTATTCTGCTCTGCGCAGGCCCACGACAGTTCCTTTATTAACCAATGGTATTCACAGCATACAGAGGGGACTCCCACATCAGAGAACTTTCTGGAATAAATTCTGCTATTCTTCCAGGGGACCAGACCTTGGGTGTAAGGAGAAGACAAAGGCAGGAAGACCCAACTTCTGTAGTTCCTCAGTATCACTCTGTATAGAAGTGTCTCCATAGTCCTAGCATCTCTGTCATCCCCCTCCCACCCCCTGCCCCATTTGATGGCCACATCCTTGTATGTGAACAGACCTTACCATCCTCAAACTAGGCAGGGCAGAGCCTGACCAGTACTTCTTCACATTGGCATTATTGACATTTAGCACATATTATTTTTGTCATGAGATCTGTCAATACATTTTCTGTTGCTACAACAATATTTGATGCTAGACAGTTCATGAAGGAGGAAGAGATTTAGGCTACTATTTCTGAAAGACAAAGATTCAAGATCTGTAGGTAGCTAATAAAGGCTCATCCTATGCCACAGCAGAGCAGAGCACATCATATGAGAAAATGTGGACATGTTGTGGGAATATTGTATGGGCACCTGTAGGGGACAAAAAGGGAGGAAATGTACCAACTTAGTTTATACCAAACTACTCTCATAAAACGCAATCTGTCTCTGCAAGAATTAATCAAGCATGTGGAAAGGACATTAAACCCTTCAAAATCCCCACTTCCTAACATAGCCACATTGGTCATCCAATTTCCACATGAGCCTTAGTAGAAAGAAGCTCCATGGAAGCCATATCAAGGACTATCCTGTGGACCGTTGGCTATTTCTCAGGATCCCAGTTCCTTGGTGGCAGTTACTAGCTGTAGGCAGAAGTTTCTGTCCCAATCACCTGCTCCCAAATAACCATTCAGAATCTTAGCATTAATTATAAATTCTTGGCTCATAGCTAAGGCTTATTACTAGCTGACTCTTACATTTAAGTTAACCCCTACTTCTTATTTATGCTTTTTCACATGGCTTGGTACTTTTTCTCAGCAGGGCATGCCCATCTTGCTTCTTCCTGCTTTTACTTGAGACTCCTCAGACTCCGCTCTTTTTTTCTCCCAGCAACTAACATTATCCTGTTCAGCTATTGGCCAGTCAGCTTCTTTATTAACTAATGAAAGCAATGCAAAGTCACAGTGTACAGAAAGATTATTTTTACAGCAAATAGCAATATAGAATCCCTCTCTTCAAAAGGTTGTCTCCAGTCATTCATAAATGTTGGAGGGAGAGGTTGTACATATGAAACTGATTGGTTTATACATTTATGTGTGTGTGTTTTCCAGAAAGCCATTAAATGCCATTTATCAGCTATCCTTATTTAAGAAACAACTTTCTAAGATTTATTTATTTTGTTTTATGCCTATGGGTGTTTTGCCTGCATATATATGTCTATATGCCTTGTGTGTGATGTTTCAGCGGAAATCAGAGGAAGGGAGTCAGAGGCCCTGGAACTGCTTATAGGTCATAGTGAACTGCCTTGTAGGAGCTGGGAATTGAACCCAGGTCCTCTGAAAGAGCAGTCAATGCTCTTAACTGCTGAGCCCTCTCTCCAGCCCCAAGACACATCTTTCTTTAAAGCACTTTCTTAAGTGGTAATGAAGATGAGGCTGCAGAGATGGTCATCAGGATGCTGATGCTCAAGCAACAATGCCTGAGTCCAGATCTGCAGCATCCACATAAAACCCAGTGTGGCTGTGTGTACCTGTGAGCACAGCACTGGGGCACAGAGAAGGGGCCATCACTGGGCATTTCCTGGCCAGTGAAACTGGATGAAAAAATGGCAAGCTCCAGGTTCAGTCTGGCAAGCTCCAGGTTCATTCGCAACCTATCCTCAAGGGGACAAGGCAGAGAGTAACTGAACAGGTCACCTGCTGTCCTCCTCTGGCCATATGACTGCAGACCTGTTCACACCCTCACACTCGTGTGCACTCTCTCCTCCAACACACACACACACACACACACACACACACACACACATCACACTAACAAAGATCTCACCCTAAGCATCATACTCTGTTTCTATAATCATGTATGTTATAAAATTGTAAATGAAGACATAGAGTCACAGGCCCAAAGGGACATTCTTCCTCCTGTGACTTACTTGTGAGGCTATTTATCATTACATGGATAAACAGATAGGAGCTAAGCCATACATTATGCTGAACAGATTTTTCACTAGTATTTGTTGCTCTGAATTGGTGGTGGCATTGATGGTAAGAAAGTAGAATTTCAGACAGAAGAGAGAGGGAGGCCAAGACAGGAGCTGATAGTGAGATGCATGAGTGTAGTGGCCCAGCAGCAAGAAAGCTGACTTAACAGTCCTTTAAGTCGATCAAAACATTCTCCAGGAATGAAAATTCAGGTATTTCAGAGGTCATATTTAATACTTCTCTAAAATCATAGGAACGATGAACAGAATCGTGTTTGCCAGAATCTGGAGAGGAGGGAATGAAGAGCTGGATATGAAATTGTTATGAAAGATGAATATACACCAAAGACTGCCCAAATTGTACCAATAAACAAAAGGACGTTAATATTGACATGAACATCTGCTTAAGTGGGTATATTTCATATTAAGTGATCTCGCAAATCAAAATATATAAATAGGAACAAGCTTTTAGGAAGCGAATTCATGTAAGGGAGTTATTTTCTGCCTCTGAACTTCTTTCGATAAAATAAATGGAAGGAGACTGAAAGCTGGGCTGTCTCGTTTAATCATCAACGATGAGATTCTCCTGTGTTCGGGATTGTAAACCCTGTGCTCCGTGGAGCATGGAGACGGTTGAGAAGCCCCCCCTCCCCCCCACGGAAGCTGGCTTTTGTTGATCAGATGCCAGTTTATATTACTTCATACATTTCCTAGCAGAGACCTTTACATATGTCCTGTTTACAGGTGAGCACATCGAAAGGATAAAAGGAAACAAATATTCCTGGGGTGGGACGTCCAAGTGGCAGAGTTGACCTCCAAAGCTACGGTGGAGCGCTAAACCCTGTTATTGATTTATTTAATAAAATAAAACATTTAAAATGTGTCTGAGAATCTCATCCATGAGTCGGTACTTCCCTCCACCCCTCCCTTTCCCACCTCAAACTCTCCTATGCCCTCCTCCTATCAAATTCCTGATGTCTTCAGTTATTCTTATGTCAATAGACTTGTCCCTAGAGAAGACCTTTTTTTTCCCCCTCTCTCTCAGTGGCTATTCATTGCTTGAAGTTCTTCTGTTAGGGGTGTGACATTGTGAAATTCCCCTCATCCTTGTTAGCCTGTTTTATTGTCATCCTTGGTCTTGTTCAGGTGACCCTACTTTTGAGACTTTATGGGTACAGCTTCCCTGTCCTATATAGAAGACACTAGCCCGCAGTAGACTTCCTGGTCCTTTGACTCTTACTATCTTTCCACTCCCTCTTCTATAATTCTCTCTGAGCCTTAAGTGTGGGAGCTACACATTCGATGTATCAATTTGGATTGGGTACCCCCAGCTCTGGCGTTCTCTGCATTCTGGCCAGTCATGGATACCTGTAATGGTCTTCAGTTGTTGCGAAAAGATATTTCTTGGCTGAAGGGGAAGAGCTGCACTTATCTGTGGTACAAAGAATAAGAATTTAGAACGCAGTTAGGAATTATACTGTAAACTCCATTCTGGTTCCATGATGCCACGGTACCTGTGGATTAGATGAAGAATTGGTCATCTTTCTCATCTGGTATTCTGTGTGGATGAAAGCATTGGAGGCAGGCATCCACGTTGTGGAAGTACAAAATGTCAAGCCAATATGTCAAGGTTAGAGATGCATAACCACCAAAGCATTTGTAGATACTGATTACACTGTAGTTACAAAAAAAAATTTGTTTTTTCCACCGAGAGTTTTTGTTACTTGCTGACAAAACAGATGCCTGACCAAGGCTGATCAAAGACACGGTCACATGACATACTTCTAACGGAAAGAGACCATTTGCATTTGTACACGTGGAGTCAGAATTTTGGTCTGCAAATATTTGTGACTTTCACAAGGGCCATCGAATGAATTGTAAAAACTCTAATGGAGTAACCAGGCAGAGCGGTGAATTGCATGAGAATTAGTGAAGTACAGGGATTTTGTCAGTCTGTTTATTATTGACAGGTCAAACTCAGATTTCCTGAACTCACTTCCTACAGCTGTGGACCAAAGTTTCAGTCATATGGAGCGTGTTTATAGGTTCATCCACACAGTGCCACCTTTTTGTGAATGGCACCAAGCCATGACCTATGATCTCTAGTCCCTAGTCTATACACTTCCTAGAGAGGCCAGCTGACCTTTTCCCTCCAACTCCTCCCATATCCCCCCTCCCAATTCTCTCAAAATCATTCTCAAAATGCAGGGCAGCCTGGTGGCCTGGAAGGATGGTGTCTGTGCATTTGAGCTTTTCATGGAACGGGCATCTCTGGTGGATCTTCTGAATGTAAACAATTTATCCTTTGAATCATGCCTGTACATGTCCAAATCTTTTTATTTTATTTTTTAAAACTCATTTTACATACCAACCACAGTTCCCCCTTCTCCTGCTCCGCTATCCCACCTCTTTATTTCTTCCTCTACATCTCCCAGGGAAACCCTGGGAATTCTACAAGGTTGGAACTTCACCCTTGTGTATGCTAGGCTTCTAACTTGCATACAGCCATACTTGTAACCCTTTCCTTCCCTCAGTCCCTTGCTGGAGTGATGCATCCCGCTAAATAAAATACCCCTAATTCAAAGAAATATTACTTATCCAATCTTATATTCCACCCAATTTGATCAAACACTCTCAAATTTACATGCTAGGATGACATCCTTGGCTCCTTCCTGCTACTTCTTCCAGCTATAATTTTTTCTGCCCTTACTCGCATGCCCCTGGCTGGGTCATGTAGAGAGTAATCCTGGTTAGCAGTGTGGAAAACAGTGTTGAATGAGTACAAAACCAGGCACTTTTCTCTGTTACATTTCAACAGTTTTCCAGCAATCATGGGCAGGTATTATTTCCATTTAAGAAACTAAGATGTTGAGGCTTTGAGGATTTAAATAATTGGCCAAAGATCATGTCACTAGGAAACGGCAGCCACACAGAACAGAATGCTAGTGGGGAGGGGGATGAGAGCAGGCATTTCTTCCATTCAATAGGACATTGATGTGGGTTTGAAACACTCTGGCTTTGGTTAACACCAGGAAATTGGAGGAGTTTGTGAATGAGAAGGTACAATTTAGTGGTGAGACATTGAACTTCCAGATGAGGCACTGGAAATGAGACCAAGGAGTGTTGAGCAGAACTGGACCATTCCAATAATTGAATGGCAATGAGGGCATGGAAAGACACAGCTGTAAGAACAGATTGGAAAACCCAGAGTTTAGTAATAATTTTGTTTGCTTTTGACATTATTTTCCATGTATTGATGAACTGTAGCATGGAATAAAGAACAATAGAAAAAAATCCAAGATGTAACATGTATTGCCTACCAACGTCTCAGACAATAAATCTTTCCTAGTATTAGGGAGATGGCAAAGTCGGTAAAATGCTTGTCATATGACCACAAGGACCTGAGTTCAGATTTCTGTTAGCTAGGTTTACATCTGGAGACATACAGACAGACAGAACATAGGAACTTGCTGGCCAATCAGCCTATCTAAAATGGAGAGCTCCAGACTCTGAAAAAGGAAAAAAAGAGAGGAAGAAAGAAGAAAGGAAGGAAAGAAGGAAGGAAGGAAAAAAGGAAGGAAGGAAGGAAAGAAAGAAGGAAGGAAGGAAGGAAAGAAAGAAGGAAGGAAGGAAGGAAAGAAGGAGGAAGGAAAGAAGGAAGGAAAGAAGAAAAGAAGGAAGGAAGGAAAGAAGAAAAGAAGGAAGGAAGGAAAGAAGGAAGGAAAGAAGAAAGGAAAGAAAGAAAGGAAGGAAAGAAAGAAGGAAAGAAAGAAGGAATGAAAGAAGGAAGGAAAGAAAGAAGGAAGGAAGGAAAGAAAGAAAGAAGGAAGGAAAGAAGGAAGGAAGGAAGGAAAGAAGGAAGGAAAGAAGGAAAGAAAGAAGGAAGGAAAGAAGGAAAGAAGGAAGGAAAAAAGGAAGGAAGGAAGGAAGGAAAGAAAGAAAGAAGGAAGGAAAGAAGGAAGGAAGGAGGGAAAGAAGGAAGGAAAAAAGAAAGGAAGGAAGAAGGAAAGAAGGAAGGAAGAAGGAAGGAAGGAAGAAGGAAGTAAGGAAGAAGGAAGGAAGGAGGAAGGAAGAAGGAAGGAAGGAAGGAAGGAAGGAAGGAAAGAAGGAAGGAAGGAAAGAAGGAAGGGAGGAAAGAAAGAAGGAAGGAAAGAAGGAAGGAAGGGAGGAAATAAAGAAGGAAGGAAGGAAGGGAGGGAGGAAGGAAGGAAGGAAGGAAAGAAGGAAGGAAGGATGAAGAGGTGAAGAGCAATTGAAGAAGATACTCAATGTTGACCTCTGGTTTCCACATGTATTCATGAGTACACACATGCACATGTGGACACACACTCATACCATACACACCAATTATGAAGCATCTCCACTTTTAGTGGTAAGATATCTGTGAAGAGTTTATCTGTACACTCACTGTTTCACAGGCTACAGTAAAATTATCTGTCATATCTGTGGTCACCTCAAGGCTCAACTGGGACAGCATGTGTCCCTAAGCTCAGTCATAGACTACTATCAGAATTTAGATTTTCTGGTGGTTGATGGATTAATGCTTTTTCTTCTAAACTCTTTGCCTCTATAAGGAAACCCACACTAGAGAAGCTTGCTTTATTAAAGTCAGCAACAGAGCAAGAGCCAGAGCGTGCTCATGAGAAGGAACTCAAGGTATACAAATCAACAGTAAAAGGACAGTTTTCTTGCTTGATGTGGTAGTGCACATTTTTAATCATAGCATGTGGGAGGCAGAGGCAGAGGCAGAGGCAACAGTAGGATCTCTATGAGTTTGGGGCCAACTTATTGTACAATGAGCTCTAGGTTATCTAGGGCTATATTGTGAGATCCTGTTTCAAAGAAGTATTTTTTTTCTTAAGCAATGGTATTAGATATATGCTAAAGAAGGAAACTGGATTTCTATCTATACCATTTGCAAAAATTAACTCAAAATACATAAGAACAAAAATCTGAGAGGTAAAATTATTTGATGTTTTTATCTTTCTGTGTCTATATTTGCATTACTTGTGCATGTACAGGTCCATGTGCATATAGGCCACAGAGAAGAGATTAAAGTGTTGATTTTAGGGTAATATTCACTTCTGTTTTTTGAAAGACAGTGTCTCTCACTGGCCTGGAATTCACCAAGTAAGCTAATATGGTTGATAAGTGAGTTCCAGAAATCTTCCTGTATCTTCCTACCCAGAGCTTGGATTTCTAGAGTGTGTCACCATACTTGACTTTCGACAATATGGGGTTGACCAGGTCCTTGTAATTGCAAGAGAAGTGCTTTCTTGAACAACCTGTCTCCCCAGTGCTCAACTCTTCTTAATAAAAAACAAAAACAAAAAATGTTTTTTTTACACATATCAGGACATAGTTTCTCAGTTGTAGTACCCAAAACATAAATAACAAAGTTAATTAATTAGGTACATAATTAGTTTGGCTTTCTTAAAATTAAGAACTTAACTGCTCCATAGGACATCAGTCAAAGACAACTCAGATGAGAAGAAAACATTCATGAGCCAGGTATTGGAACCATACCCCAAATATTTAAGAGCTCTTTCAAGTCAATAAACAGGACAACTCTATTGAAAATCATCAACAACTTGAAGAGACATCACTTTGGTCTTCACAAGGGCCTTTGTGTATATATTATGAATATTTATTTGGTGTTTTTGTGAAACTCCTAACAGTGGAGTGGGTGTGCCTCTGACTCTTTTGCCTGCTCTTGGGACTCTTTTTCCTTTATTGGGCTGTCTTGTCCGGCCTCATTATGAGGGCCTTGTATTATTGCATTTTGTTTCTTTGTGTTTGGTTATTGTCTCTTGGAGGTCTGCTCTTTTCTGAAGAGGAAAGGAGAAGTAGATTTGGGAGAAAGGAGGTGTGAGAGAGCTGGAAGGGGTGGACGGAGGGTCAACTGTGGGTGGGATGTATTGTTGAGATAAGAGTCTATTTTCAGTTAAAAAAACCCCAATATTCACATGCTCAATATATGCATTACAAGATTTTCAACCTCATTTGTCTTTAGAGCAATGAGAATCAAAGTCAAATGAGCTATCATTTACATATATTAGAATGGATACAGTGAAAATGACAGCCGATAAAGTGAGTTGGTATGACCAAGGAGAAATCGGATGCTCATATCTTCATGGAAAGATTATACAATGAAACACTTGCTTTGGCTAAAAGCTTGCCAATAATAGTTAAACATTGAATTACCATATGACCAAATAATTCTCTCTATAGTTGAAAGGTGAAAATGTGTATCATAGAAATACCTGTACTTGAGTATTCGTAGCTGCATTATAATAAAAAGGTTGAAATAACCCAATGATTTACTGGCTTATGAATGGAGAAATAAACGTTTGTTGTATGTAAACACAAAGATATTTACCACAAAATAGCATGCTATAGCATCAAGAGTTGAAAACATTTTGCTAGGTGAGAGATCCATGTACTCTCTAATTCCATTAGTATGAGATCTTTAGAATACACACACACACACACACACACACACACACACACACACACACACACACACAGAGTTCACTTGTGGTGGATGAATTTGGGGCAACAGGGGTGAAAAAGAAGTGAGTGTCAATGTCTGTGGCTTTCTTGGGCAAACAAAAATGTCTATACTTAGATGGTGGGGCTCAATGGACAAGTCAGTAAATATACTAAAGCCCATTGAACTATACTCATGGGAAGGCTGATTTCATGGCACAGGAACTAACATCAGACTGCAGTTATTAGCTATATATGAAATCTTACATTTTATGTTTTTATCTCCTCTGGGTCTTAAAATATTGACATGCAAACAGTAGCCTGGTCTATGGTAAAGCTCACATACTAGCATATTCTACTTGGAGCATTTAGCCATTGGCATTCTGTTCTGTGTTTCTTAGTTACTATCCTGTATGAGGTTGAGTGAGCCTGACTCGTATTGACTAAGCCCATCATATCATCTTAACTGTGTATCACTTAAAGAATACCTGAGTTTAGTTCAGCATAGGATATGTGTGGGACAGGAAAAGATAATGTTCTTTATTTTTTTGGAGTTGTTCGAGTTTTCGTGAACCTTTCAGTCCCAAAGAGAAGTAATCTGATAAATATAATTAGATAAGATACTAACCCTTGTTACATAAAATCTCAGCAAAAGTGAAATTCTAACAGTCCAGTTCTACATTTTCAGCTCCATTGCTAAAAGTGGAAACAATTGTTTCCTGGGCACAGAATCAGATGTGTTTAATATATTTTGAAACGTAAGAAATATAATGACAAAATTTTTTTTTAAAAAAAAAAATGCCTCAAAGAGGAAATTACAGCACACGACAGCTCATTTTTTGACTTGGAAAATTTCTGCTAAGTTCAGAGCAGCTGGGGAGAATAGCAAGTAACAAAAGTAGGCAGATTTATGGGGCCCACACATGGCAATATTTTTGTGTAAAATTAGTCAAAATCATTATACTTGTAGATGAAGAAATGGATTCCAACAAGCTTGCATTTTTTTAAAAGAATGATCATATTTGGTCTAAGTGAACTGGAAGAACTGAGCAATTTATTGGATTAGCTGATCACCAGCATTGTAACTCATATTAAAGTTTGGGGAACCCTGCCAAACACTGACTCTCAGAAGATTAGGATAATAATACATTGATTTCCAATGAGTAGAATTCAACCCACATTGCACTCTGTCTTCCCAGCCAGAAAATGGAGGGGAAATGGGCCATTAGAAGCATTTTCCACTGAAATGTCTTTGTTTTGTCTTTAGGCATTACACTAAAATATTTTGATAATGAATCAAGTAGATATAAATGTGTCCCATTTTATGAAACCCAATGCATAGTACTTCAGATTAAAAATGTTATTGAGAGAAATGGTTGATTTCAGGTTCTTACCTTCAGCAGGGCTCCAGGGACAGACTTGACCAAGGTAAAAGGTGATGAAGAAAAGACAAACATAGACAATATACACAGACGTAAAACTGGGGTCAGGTGGTCTGAGCTCTTGGCTGGAGAAACCGCAGCACCCTGGAAGTGCAGCATGGTTATTATATAGAGTTGGACAGAGAGGCGGGGTTACCGTATACAGACAAACAAAGAGGCAGAGTTTATGGCACATGTCTGGATCAAGGAGGCAGGTTTAGCTAATCTAGGTGGGAATGATCTCAGCAGGCAGCCAGCGATCTTCAGACCATAAACATTCAGGCCAGGGATCCTGAAAGCTATGGTGCACTCGTTGTCAACACCCAAGAAATTCCAAGGAAGCTTTTACCATGCCGCTGCTTTTTCACCCCGAGGGAGGAAGGCTTTGCTATTGCTCCACAGATCTTAAGGTTTTGGGGGCTTTCTTATTCAGGGCTTTTTGTGTCCCATTTAAGCATGGGCACAGAGACATTTTATGAGGGCATAAGGTAAGAATCTCCCCCACCTCCCAACCCGACACACACAATGTGTGCCTTCAGGAAAGATTGTTCAGCACTCTGGGATGTATCTGCAAAGAAAATGAAATCAGTAGATGTTTCTGCACATCTACACTTATGTTTATTGAAGCATTTTCACAACTGCCAAAATACAAAATCAAAAGGATGAATATTTAAAGAATATATAAATATAACATTACATATCTGTATATATACATACACACATATACACACATTATACGTGTATGTAGTGATGAGGCAATCAGGCCACGTCCCGCCACCCGGCTAGCTTTACCCGAAATAATTACACAGAAACTGTATTCTTTTAAACACTGCTTGGCCCATTAGCTCTAGCCTCTTACTGGCTAACTCCCACATTTTGATTAACCCATATTTAGTAATCTGTGTAGCACCACGAGGGGTAGTTTACCAGGAGAGATCTTAACCTGCGTCCGTCTCGGGGAGGAGAGGCATGGCAACTGTCCCAGAGAGGAGAGGCATGGCGATTGCCCTAGGCATCTGCCTCACTCCCAGCATCCTGTTCTGTCTACTCCACCCACCTATGTTTTGACCTATCAGGCCAAGCAGTTTCTTTATTAATTAACCAATGATTCATCTATCATCAGATAGATAGAAGACACACCTACATCACGTGTATGTGCATTTATATGTATGATGGAATACTATTCCCCTTTAAGAAAAGGGGAAAAGTTGTTATTTGTAGCACCATGGATCTGTAAGTTGCCTGACTATGAAATGAAATAAGTTAAACACACAAATCAAAATATCACACAAAATTATTTACAAATGGAAATTTAAAATATTGAACTTACAGAAGCTGAGAGAAGAAGAGTTATCAAGAGTTGGTGTGGGGAGGATTTGGAAGGTATTGGTAAAAAGTAGGAAACTTCAGTTATGCAGGATGAGTTAAGTTCAAGAGATATATTTGACAATATAGTGACCATAGTTAATAAAAATAAAAACGTTAAAAAAGGCCAAAAGTCAATACGATAGCTGACCTTAAAGTGTATCTTCTATTGGAGTAGGGGAGGAACAGTATAGTACAGGACATTATTTGGTAGGGCAATGAAACTTGAATACAAAGTATAAGTTAGAGGAAAAACAATCACCAACGTTAAATTTGTCAAAGTTGGAAATTATTTGGTCATATGACAGAAAATGCCTTATCCATAGGAATTACCCCCTGAAATAGTCCCAGTCCAAAGGCCATAAGATAATTAATTTTATCATCAGATATTTCAGAACAACATAGGCACAGCTAGTTAGTTAGATGTATAGTTAAACAATATTAATGACAGAGCAAATAGGATAAAATGGAAAGAATCTGAATAAATAGCTTATGGATAGTCTCATATTATTTTTATTTCCATAATTTATCTGTAAATGTATAGTTGTTACCAAGTAAAATGTTAAAAATATATTGTTGATCTGGGGAATTTTTGTTTTACTTGGCAAGAGATGGCTTGCTTGTAAAGAGCTCAGCAAAACGAATCTTCGGTGTGGGAAATCCACCAGTGTTTTTCAAATGTGATGACTGTACAAATTGAAATTTGACTGTGAGTTTTAAATTATACAGAGAAGGAAAGACAAAAGGTGAATTTTATTTCTGTTGAGGGTTATCTGGTTCTAAGAAAAACAAACCCAGGTTAGCCAAAGGGAAATTTTTCGTAAGAAAACAAAGGGAATTTCAGTTGTGGGAAATCCTATCATCTCACCCATCTCATCTTCATGCATCCCCTCCCCCATCACTCCCCCCTTTCTCCTGTGCGGTCAACTCTGGTAAGAACTGTAGGGTCACCACAAATAAAAGAAAAAAAAGCAACTCTTAGCAAAATCCACGAAGACTTGCATATAAGATGACATGTCTGTGTAGGTACTACAAGCATTTATTTTTTTTTTTAATGTGGAAATTATAGAACAACTGACCATTGCTCTTTGGTGAAGAACTTAATTTTGAGTTGAGTTAGACTACTATGAAAACTTGCTTGTAACACGCTGGCACAGACTGGGGAAGACTGTAGAGAAATAGGATCAGATATGGGCTATAGTTTAAATGCACTTGTCAAACTCCAAACATGGTGACTTGGATTGAGATAGCGGTATCAATAAGGAAGTAAAGGACTAGATAGGAATATTTGTATGTGTTTGTATGACAGGTTCTCATGGTATATCCCAGGCTGGCTTTGAACTTATGATCCACCTGTCTCAGCCTTCTTCTTAAGTGTTAGAATTAATAGTTATTGTGGGAAACTTATTTTAATGGGACATGACACACACTGACACACATATCAAGGGGACCCATAACAGACCAATGTGATGAACAGACCAAAGTATAACTTTGTGACTCTTCAAGTTTATTGGAGTTACTTACAGGGGTAATGGTGCGTGATTATTTACAGAACAGGGATGACTTAGAAGTAGCTGCACCACTGAAAACATCACCCCTAACAGGACCGATGACTCATGAATAATGTCATCTTGAAGCACCATGCATGGCTTACAGATACCTCAACAAGTCAAGCTTGCTGCTAACCTTGGGAAAAGACCCTCATGAATCTTGTAACTTTTATTTTCCTAGGCTTGAAACTTACAAGGAAACTTGAAAGTTTCATTTTCCCAGGCTTGAAGTTTAATTGCTTCCCAAGTCCCATGAGCCCCATGTCCTTTCTAGGGGGGAATGTTTGAATTCTAAGGGAGTTGGTAAATAACACTAACATGAATCACCTTGCCTAGCAAGACGATGAAGAACGCTTTTGGGTACAGTTGACAAATCTTGTTGTTGGACTGAACATGCTGACTGGGGAAGAAGTGTCCAAGGTGGCCTCCTGTTTCCAGCAGGCATCAAACAGGAGAACCACTTGTGGAAGTGGAGAACATTAGAGGAGACATCTTTTTGGGATGGAAAAGAAAGGCTGTAAATTCAATGTGGGCCTCCTTTTAGTTTGATGAACTCGTAAGGAAGACTGGTGGAGGCTGGGGACTAACTGGGCAGCCCGTGTAAATGCAGTGGTGCACAGCAGGTTCAGTAAGAGACTGCCCTGGTTTCACTTCTGTTGCGGTGAAAATATACTCTGGCAAAAATCAATTTAGGGGAGAGAGGGATTTATTTTATCTTTATAATCTCAGGCTACAGCAGTCCAACACCATAGAGAAGTCAAAGGAGAACGTCAAACAACTAGTTTATCCACAGCTGAGAAAAGAGAGAAGTTAATTTGTGTATGCTTGCTTGCTTGCTGGTACCCAGTTGAATCTTTTCATTCTTAAACCACTCAGCACCTCTTGCCTAAAGAATGATGCTCTCTTTGTCAGGTGATTCTAGGTTGCCAAGTTGATGAAATTAGCTACCATAACTAACCCTGTTTCAAAATAAAAGGCAAAAAGTGATAGAGGAGACACCTGGCATCTCTTCATAGTTTTCTTACATGTATGCACATGCGTGCACACACACACACACACACACACACACACACACCACGAGAGTGCAATCTGCTTTGAGAGATCCACTGGATTAATTTAACCTGACCGGTTTTTTACCACATAACTTCTCATTATGTTCACATGGTCACGTAAATCAAGGTAAGATGATTTCACAAAGGCAGGAATCGTTGAGTTTCAGTTTTAAAGGTCTGCTACCACACAGGCAGAAAGTCCCTGCTGCTTCCCTCTCCCTATACCTCATCCTTTTAACGATGTCATTCTCAGAGAAGAAGGAGTGCATCGGCAGAAATGGTCCATTCACTTGACAGCAACGCCACCGGCTTTCTCAGAAAAGAGCCTACACTCTCTCAAAGTGGAAAAATCCTCGATGATTGTACAGCATGCTTTCCTGAGACATCACAGCTGGGCAGCACAGCTGTCTTTCTCGGAAGAGGGGCTGCTCTGGTCTACATGGAAGGCCACCCAGGGTAGAGTACTTCCACGTGAGAATCCCAAGAAAGAACTCAACACCACGAACGTGGCATTGAGTTTTTACCACAGCTGCTTGCTGTGTCTCCCAGAGAGATCAAGACAGACTTCTGTCCAAAGAGCAAGAGATTCTGAGGCCAGGAGGCTGGTGATTAACGGAGAAATGATGCTCTGAGCATGAGCAACGTGAGGGAGTTGCTGCCCAGTGTCCCAGTGAGTTCTCAGCTCATTGCCCTTTCGAGTTGTACTGTGATGTCCTGCCTTTCTAGAAAGTGAAGGGACAGACAGCAACATGAAGGATGTAATGATGAGGACAGCCAGCTCCTGAGAGTCCGAGGCCCGGAGTCTGTGGGTTTCAGAGCTACAAAGTCTTCAACAGGCCAAGAAGCATCAGGCAGAATGAATGGAAAGCCTCTGATGAGTATGCTATGAACTGCAAAATTGCAAACAGACTTGGCATGCTTCCTCAGGAGCCCAGCAGAATTTGCACATTGCTCACTGTTAAAACTCATGGGACAGCAGGCACTCGTTTCTCTGGAATGGGCTTTGGCATTCAGAAACTCACCATCTGCCTCTTTTTGGCTATTTCTGATCCCCAGGGAAGGACTTTGTTGTTGTGTCTGTGTCCTGGGCCTCTTTTGTAGTAGAGAGGAATCAGGCAAGCAGCACCGAGGGCTGTCTTGAAGTCTTGAAGAATAGAGAGAGGCAGATCTCCACATGCAGGGCGTTTGCCTCCAAAGGCTTTGATACAGTCAGGCCTGAGTTCAAGCTCCGACTCTGTCATCTGCGATCTGGGTGATCTTAAACACGTTGCTTTTTCTTTGTGAGCCTCAATTAGCTCACAAAGTTTCTCATCTGCAAAAGGGGTGCGTGGGTGGGAATAATGTCTATAAGCTGTGAAAAGA
Organism: Arvicola amphibius; assembly: GCF_903992535.2. Classification (NCBI taxonomy): domain Eukaryota; kingdom Metazoa; phylum Chordata; class Mammalia; order Rodentia; family Cricetidae; genus Arvicola; species Arvicola amphibius. The sequence goes on along the minus strand of NC_052050.1, from coordinate 11,178,412 downwards.
AATGGGCTGAGAATAAGGGTTTAATAAATGGAAGAATGTACCACGTTGGTGGTGTCTTATTCTTCGATCAGGGAACCTGTTGGCTGCTAACGCAACTGACTTCCCTCTTTCCTCCTGCTTTGTTGATCGTGTTTCCCAATATGTCTAATGAAAGGCCAAACCACTTGTTTTCCTTCTTACCTCAGGACATGGGGGTACCACCTGTACCTGGTTTGTGTCTGCTGATTTGAAACTTTTAGGGGGTACAGGAGACATGATGGCTGAGAAGGAAAAGTCATGAAAACAAAAGGTTTGTCCTTTAAGATACCTGTAGTCTGCAGGAGAAGGAGAAATGGAAATAAGGAAACATCAGTGGTCCATGACCTTGCTGAGTTTGCCCAAGAACTCTCTGTCTTGAGATACTCCAAGGAAACAAGCTATCCCAGAATCTCAGGCCTTTAGAAGCATTTTAATTCACATTGGACGAATGGTATAGATTTGATAAGGAATTTGATCTGTGTCTCTTTTCTCTGGAAGCCAGGCATATGGAATACTATCTTAAGTATGGTCATTCGTAAGGGAGTCATACACTGTAGAGCTTTAGCTTATGTCTAAGGGACAAAAGCAAAAGAATTTCTGGGGACTATAGACCAGCAGTTCTCAACCTCAACCTGTGGGTTGTGGCCCCTTGGGGAGGGCTTGTCAAACAACCCTTTCACATGGGTCACCTAAGACCATCCTTCATTTCAGATATTTACATAGTATTCTGTGACTGGATAGCTGTAAGGTAAAGGATAACTATGCTATAATCCACAGACCCAGAGAGGCTAGGGAACAAGGAGGGCCTAAGTGGGGTGCATGAATCTCCCTGGAAGGGGAATAGAAGAGATCTTCTGGGTGCACTGGGGGCAGGTGGGGATGGGAACTCGAGGGATTGGTTTTGGGTGGATGGGACACGGGAGTACTGAAAGAGATGACTGGAAAGGGAGGGCATTTCGGGGTCAGGTAGAAACCTGGTGCAAGGGAAACACCTACAAATTTACAAGGATGACCCCAGCTAATATATAGGCTGAACTGGCTATCCTCTGTGATCAGACTGGTGACTACCTCAATTATCTTCAGAGAGCTTTCATCCAGTAACTCATGGAAACAAATGCAGAGAACCACAGCCAAATGCTAGGCTGAGCTCAGGGAATCTTGCTGAAGAGAGGGAGGAAGGATTGTATGAGCTGGAGGGGTCAAGGACATACATACACACACACACACACACACACACACACACACACACACACACACACACCCCACAGAAACAACTAACCTGACTCATAGACACGCATCTTGTTTCTTGAGTCAGTCTCTTATTCACCAGGAGCCCACTGAGTGGACTAGGCTGCAAGCATCAGGGATTTTTGTGTCTCTCCAGCACTGGGATTACATGTGCGCACCACTACACTTGAGTTTCTTTTAAACATGGGTTCTGGGGAACGAACTCCAATCCTCATATTTGCAATACAAGCCTTACAGACCAAGCCACCCCTACCTTCAGCTCCCAGTTGACTCTTTATATTCTATCTGGAAACTATAACTTTGAAGTCTGCGGGAGAAAGCGAGCACCAGGAAGTTCTTGGTTTTACTATAGGAAAATGCAGAAGTGTATGCAGTTGTTAAAAAAAAAAAGTTACCTTCGGGAAGTGAACATATTTGAATGTAAAGAAGAAGTAACACCAACACTCCATTCGGCTTCCAATGTTTCTCTTTCTTTGAAACAAAGTAAAACTGAGGTCTTAAATTCAAGCCTTTTGACAGAACTGCAGTTTCGCCTGCTTGAACTGGTAACCTTTGCCGATAAAGCAACCTCTTTCTGTAGTCTTGGGCACTTGGAGGCTCTGGATAATTGAGATAAAATGAAGTGCAGGTCTGCTCGCATGATCTATGGAGACTTGATCTTTGCTCAGCATTGTTTTGATTGGGTGTCTCTTTCACTAACGAGGTGAATACAAGGAAGAAAGAAAACCAAACCAAATCAACGCCCTTCACAGCCTTTCAGCTACCCCTTCAAACTCAGGGACAAACAGGTGTGGTTTGGATAATGTCGGTCAACCTCTTCTGCCTTCATCCTTGACATGGAGTCATCACCGTGGAGGCGTCCTCCCAGAGGCATCTTTGAATTTCCAATGTCTGGAAACATATTGCTCCTCAGTGTGGCTTTTAGGACACCTTGCCTAGGTCTAGCATCAGCGGGTTAGTGCTCAGATACTTACAGTGATATAGGCTAGTCACAGCCACTGCTGGCAAGAGGGATGTTGTATGACACAGGGAATGGAAGCTATCCCAGGGCAACTGTCTTTGATAAGGAACAGAATGTTGTTAAACACTACAGTGTTGCTTAACCCTGAAGCAGTTTGTGTTAGCCAGGGTTCTCTAACGATGCAGAGCAATAGGATGTGTATATGCCTGCAGCCTTCAGTCATCCCTTGGTAGTCGTGCGGAATTTATTCCAGATCCCTTATGGACACCAAACTCTGAATCCTTGGGATTTCTATATAAAAGGACAAAACATTTGCATACGACCTCTGTATGTACTTCTGTATGTGCTAAATATTCTCTAGAATATTTGCAGTCCCAGCGACAGAGTGGAGTCTGTTTCCATAGAGATTATACTATGCCCTCTAGGGCAATGGTTCTCAACCTGTGGGTTGAGACACATTTGTGGGACCACACTCTCATAGGGGTCTCCTAAGATCACTGGAAAACAAAGATATTGACATTGCAACTTATAACAGTTGCAAAATTATAGTTATGATGTAGCAACAAAAATAATCTTATGGTTTGGGGTCAGCACAACATGGGGAGCTGTATTAAAGGGTCACAGCATTAGGAAGGCTGAGAACCACTGCTCTAGGGGGTCCTATGAGGGATAGAAACATCCACACATGTCCAGCACTGATATTCATAACTCTGTTTAGAGTTATGATTCAAGTTACTCGTTTCAAAGGCTTAACTTTGAAAACATTGATACTTTTAAGTAATCTTTTTAAACCATAATGGATTGATTGAATCTACAGATTCTGATTCTGTGGATACAAAGACCCAGCCATTTATATACTTGTACATTCCCCTTTCATTCTTGAATAAACTTTTACTGCCTGTCATGTACTCTGTTGTATCTGGTCCATATGCTCCATCCATCCCCACACTTCACCATGATTTTGAGCTACACTTGACTTCTATTCACTTGGTATATGGGGCATTTTGAAAGTGCTTGGGGCTCAACCTCAAATCAACCAGCTCTCGTTAAAGAATGATGGCAACAAGCTTATAATTAATCCACAAGAGTAGGGTAACTCTCAGGCACATGTTCTACCCTGGATCCAATAGTTCCACAGGGCAATTATGCTTCAGGGATCCTGAGTTGTTACTAGATTAATAATGTATCTGGTCTCTCACTCTCCTCCAGAATAACTAGCACTTAAGTCCTTGCCTCATGATTTGTTTCTGGGGAATCTAAATTAAGACAGAAAGACAGACTTATGTGCAGGGGACAACTCAGTATATGGCATGGTACTGGGAAGAGAAGAGGTGCATCAGAGCCTTCCTTCCACCCACGATCATCTTCCCGTGGACTCTTTGGTTCCTTTCTTGGTGGAGCATTATGGGAAACACTCATTTAGCACTTTATTTCAGGCGATAAGAGGCCAACAAAGTAGTGATTACAACTGTCAAGGGCATCACTTATTCCTGATTTCCATGGCAAAACCTTTACTGGTAGATACTTGTTTTGTGTACTTGTTCACACACATCCATCAGTTAGGTCAGAGAATGGCTATATTATCTTAAAGTAAGAGCTCTTTAACATTTTTGAGTGATAGGTAAAAACAACATCGTAAGTTTCACAGGCAATTTATTACTTTTCTCTGTGCTTTGTAATTTCTGTCCTATAGATGAGAAAACTCAGACTTTGGGAGATATCTGGAATAGAGTAAGCAAGCAGCGAGTTTTCACTCTTGAATTTATTACACTAAAGTTTTCTGTCACTTAAGTATCATTTTAGCCAACAAATGGAACACAGACAGAAAGAGCACTCATCAGATCCACGTTTGCAACCCAAGTGGAAGAAATAACTAATAGTCCAGCTAAAAAGACTCAAGTTTCAAATACCTCAACATTTTTAATCTAAGCAAAGAAATTATAGCACAAGTATAGGATGTGGGAACCCGGCTAGACAGGAGCTCACCACAAACTTCAGAAAAGCCGGCAGTGCAATGTGGTCACTTGATTGACCATTGTGAAAAGACATCTGTCCAGAAAAAAAAAAATGGCTGGACCAGATGGATTCATTGGAAGAATAAAAATTTCTTGAGAGACTTATTTGCGTAGGAAACTGTTAGGTGGTGAGGGAACCCTGAGAGTCTTTCTGCATGAGGAACACTTGAGGGCACCCGTGTTTTCTCGTGTGGGTCGTGACACAGACTGTCATCACGAGCTTTGTAATCAGCGCTGAGCTGAGCCTCTGTTCCTCCACGCTGAAGCTTTGAGAACTCTGACAACACAATCCCCAATGTACTTTTCTTTGAGAGGGATTGCCTATTTCTGTTCTCATACTTTAAGCATTCAGTCTGTGTGGGGATGTCAGTTTCATTCTTTCAAACCTCTGGAGGCTTATCTCACAAGAAACTGGCTCCTTTGGACTCCACCTGACAAAGGCCGGCTGTGTGACAAATACTTTTATTGGAGAAAAATTTATTTTGATATTAAAATTAACCTTCTGGGCCAGGGAGATAACTCAGTTAGTAAAGTGCTTGCCTTGTAAGCATAAGGACCCGAGTTCACTTCCAGGAAGCTGTATTAAAAAAAATAGCTGGACTTGCTGGCACATTCTTATAAGTCAGACTTCTAGAGAGGCAGGGACAGGTAGATTCTCGGGGCTTCCTGGCCAGCTAGTTTTACCAACTCAGCAAGTCCCAGGCCTTTTGAAATAAGAGACCTTATTACAAAAAACAAGGTAAATGACTTCTATAGCTGCAGAAGAAATTTTTCTGTCCCACCAGTCAGCTCCCAAATAACCACTCTGAGACTTATTATTAATTATAAATGTGCAGCCAATAGCTCAGGCTTGTTATTAGCTAACTCTTACCTTTTAAATTTACCCATATTTCTTATCTACACTCTGCCAGGTGGCTTGGTACCTTTTCTCAGTATGGCAAGTTCATCTCTTTCTCTCCTTGCCTTCCCCTGATTCCTCCTCCTCCTCTTTTTCACACTCTTTTTGTCTGCAAGTCCTACCTAGCCTCTACCTGTCCAGTTATTTATTAGTCAACTTCTTTATTAACCCAATCACAGTCACATATATTCACACAGTGTATATTCCACATACAGTGCTACATTTTAAATTGTCCTTAGGTCGCTATACACACACACACACACACACACACACACACACACACACGTGCACCCAAATGAATGTGCACACACACACACACACACACACACACACGCACACCTGTATGAACAGGTGTGCATGCACACACACGCACACACGTTTATACCCATATGAACATATGCACACACACACGTACACCCATATGAACATTAGCACACACACACATACATGAAAAGGACCTGGTCTAACAATTTGATTGCCCTTACAAAATACAGATGCCACTTGCCTAGAACTGTTGAGCCAGTTCTATATGCCTCCAGCTTTTGATGCATACTGTGAGGCAAGAAGAATTCTCAGGTTACCTGCATGGCTCCATCTGGTCCCCCACACTTACTGTCACTGAATCATCACATACTTTGGTGTTCAAGCCAAGTATCTTAGCATTCTGTGTGGTTCTTGTTTCCCTCCTTCCTCCATACCCCACTCCACACATTCAAAGGCTAAACCATCAGAACTGCTGTCAGGTCTTCCATAGTAGCCTGACAGTCAGTGTCCATTTCTACACCTACTGTTTTAGATTCCACCATCCATTTATAACCATTGAAAGGGGATAATTTAGCATTGTCTAACAGTTTCTCATTGCGCCTGAGATAGAGCCCACAATCCTTTGCACAGCCTACAAAGCCCCAACATTGAATGACTTCTGTCAGTCATTCCAACCTTGTTTTCTAGCACCGTTAACTTAGCCTTTTACCCTCTAGTAATTGTTTATTTCTATGTTTTACTGGCCTTTGCTGGCTCTTACTTTTCATCTATTATTTCAGCTGGTCCTTTTGCATAGACCACTGTTTTCCCTAAGCCCTGATGTTATCTCCTACAAGAGGACTGCTCATTGTTATTGTCTAATCATTTTATCTTTCTCTACTGTAATGATTCTATTGTACTTGTCACTGCCTAATCAGGCTTATTTATGGCATTGTACTCACCCACGAGGCCTTAAATATGCATTTAACACCTAGTTATGTGGAAACTCCACTCAAAGTTGTGGGTCCCTTATCAACAAAAATACACAAACATTCTTTCTTTGTTCCTAATGTATTGATGGTCGTTATAGGAGATATTATTGCCCTTACCATAGATTCAACTGGATAGCCACTGAGATTTTCTTTTTAATTCACATATTCTGTGATCCTCTTGACAATGTTCACCTTCCTCACTTATAAAGGTTGTTTGTTTGTTTTTTTTTCACTTCTGGGGCTTGAATGCAGAGCCTTGAACATGCTAGGCAAGTATTCTACATTCCCATTCAAAAGCTGTTTTAAGTATGAAAAAATCAGTCATTTGTCTTCATGTTTACTGAGAACAAAAACTCAGACAAATAAGTTAATTAAAAATATACTTCATTATCAATCACTCCAAACAACAACAAGAAAAGTACTTGGGAATCAATGTAATCAAGGAAGTAAAAGACTTCTCTAATGGAAGTTTCTAGACATTGGAAAGAGAAATCAAAGACAGCACTAGATGGTAGAAAGATCTTCTACTTAGATTGCCAAAAGTAGTCTAAAGATTCAGTGCAATTCCCATTTACAGTCTGATGTCATTATTTACAAGACTAGAAATAAAATAATTCAAGAACGCATATGGAACCCCAAAAGACTACATATAACCAAAGCAAGATGGGGAAGGAGAAGCTACTAAAACACAGTGTGTTGAAACATGCCATGGCACTATCTGATATCTTGTGTGTTAACTTAAAAAAAATTGAAAAGAACAAAAAAAAATACCCATCAAAAGATCAAGAAAGGAAGAAAGATGGAGATAAGAAAATGTACATTTTAAAATGAATACACTGTCTTATAAAGATCTGGTTAACTTATTGATTTAGTTTTTTGAGACAAGGTCTCATGTATAGCACGCTGGCCTTGAACTTGGCATTTAGCTGAACTTCTAATCCAGCTGCTTCTACCTTCTGTACCCCCATACTTGGTTTCTGCACATGCTGCTGGTAATGGAACCCAGGGCCTCATGCATTCGAGGAAAGAGCTCAACCACATAGGAGCTATGCTCCCAATGATCAGTTTTCTTTGTAGTTGATAAATCAGAGATAAATAAGCACCCATGGTTAGAGACTCTCACCCACATGGGGGTGCCTACATGTACAATATTCTCACTGTTTCTCTTAATGCTGCAATTTACATTTTTCTATAAAATAAGAAAGCCCAGACCTATCTTTCCCTGGGACTTCATCTGTTCCTTGTTTCAAGTGTGTAGGTATTATTTACATGTCATGGGGTTCTGACCCCTAGTGGTGGAGACCAAATCCATTACCTGTGAGCTGCTCAATTTGCAGCTATTTAACATTCCAGACTCTGGCAGAGAAAGGAAACAAGGGAAGCTTGCAATGTTTTCATCTCGGTTTATTTCTGTTCTATTTTTCTGTTTCATGTTCCTCTTTCTCTTGTGCCACTTTCTCCTTTTCCTTTCTTCAACTCCCAGGAATCCCCAAGGGAAACTTAGATCCTCTTTCTCCAGGCATCCTGGGAGTTTGGGGAGCACCATATTAACATTAGATCCTTTCAAGAACCCTGCATGCTCCCCCCATAAATATATTCAGCTGGAGCCTGTTAAATGCAGGTGTCCTAGTGTTTAGTGAGGCTGATAGAGACCAACGGAAATGGCTATCATGTGAGCCACATGCAGTTTATCTACCAAGTAGCAACAATCCTCACTAGCCCAATGCTGCTCCTATGGCAACAGAACTGTCTTTTATCTACTTGGACCACTGAGCAAATGGCTTAAATAAAACCTGGGCATGAGTGAGTCATTACTTTCTTGTCTCCTATATGACATACTGAGGAGTAACTGTTTACTTTGTCTGAGCAACAAAATTAATATAAGGGAAACATTTTTGTTATGTGGTATCTTAACAGAGAGAGGAGGGAGGGAAGAGAGAGAGAGATATATATGGGCCAGAGCAGTGAAATTTGGATGGAAAAGTTCCACTTGACATGAGGAAATTCATGAAAAAAAAATGTTGTAAATTTTCTTGGCAGAGGAGGGTAAAACACAACCATCAGGAAGAAGTGGGAAAAGACAATTTTACTAAACAGCTGCAGAGCATCTATCAGAACCGGACACATAAAGACCTATTTCTAAGCCTCTTGCTATTATCATTTTAAATGGGATGCATTAAAAAATTCTTGCAGTCAATGGGGGCAGTGTTTCTTTCGCAGAGACTGCATCACCATGAACAGTGAATTTCATGTCTTTCTTCAAGGGAGTCAGTTTACAGAAAAAGAAAAGGAAAGGTAGCATGGGGATGGATGGGATGCTTGCAGTCTGTGCACATTCCTGTGGCATTGTCTCTAAAGTGTCCAGTTTCTGGAGGATCAGGTCATTCTTTATTATCACTTGACTATAAAAACATGAATATGAATAGAGTCGTCAGTTCATTTTTTATTACGACTTGAATATGAAAAAGACTTCTGTTGGATACTTTTGTCCCCAGTTGGCGGTACAGTTTTGGGAGAGTGTGGAGTATGTGGGTCATGTGGTCTAAGTGGTAGAAGTGAGTTCTTGGGGGAAGGTCTTGAGAATGACATCCACTTCCAGTTCCTGTGTCCGGATCTGCCAGGACGTAAACAAGCTGCATATACACTCCTGCTGTCCCAGGCTGACTCACTCCCAGGACCAAGTTTCTATGGCACAATGGACTGCTGCACCCTGGGAAGACAACACAGAGCAGATCCTTACTTCCTTAAATGGTGTCTGTCAGGTATCTATGAATTCTGAACACAGTTCTCATGTGTTCTGAAGTCGACACCAAATGTTTCATGGCTAATGAGCGGGGCGTGTTACAAAACATTCTGAATTATTCTGAATCAAGTCAGTCATCAGCTATTCTAAGAGTGATCTGCTATTTTGCTCTACAAATAGAACAGTGTTCCTTCTGCCACATGGGAACAGCCAAGTACTGTGAATGCCTGATGATCCCCAACTAGTGACGCTTTGGGATAGCTAGAGTAGAGTGTATATAGAAATTTCAGTGGATTTGATCCCTATATGGAAGGAGATTTCTTTTGCCTTTAATCATAGTTTCCCCCTAGGAAGGCATGACCCTATAAAAACAAACATAGCCTCACCCAGTTGGTCATAGCAAAGGCCCAATGAAAAACTGGCAGACCCCAGGTAAGCGAGGCAGAGGGGCCCAGTTTCATGTTTAAGAGAATACCGTTTCTGTGTGTTCTTGCCTGCCATTAGAAATGTAATCTTGAGCAAATTATTTTTCTTTCTTGTAGATGTATTTTCCACATCTTGAAGTGGGTTAATTATCCCTCCATACGATAGTGATAATTAGTATTGTGTATGCAAAGGGCTGACATGTTTTTTAGCACACAGCTGATCATTACTCAATTCCTGATTTACCAACTGTTTTTACTTATATTAGAAAACAGTTGTTGAGATTATATTCCAAGGGTCTTTTGTTTTTCCTTCTTCAACTCAGAATTTGGGGTTTGATGAGCTTTAAATGCTACACTGTACTTTGTTGCCAAAGGACATGCATTTCTTTTATGATATAATATTTTTACAAGATTCGATGTTAATTTGACTCTCAGTTTTGAAGTCTTTGGCTTAGGGGGTACTTGAGTCCCAGTCCCAGTTGGGGCTTTGGGAATAGGCAGTAGAGAACAGTTGGAGACTATCCCCAGAGTGAGCTTTTGTGGAGGAGGGTCAGTGAATTCCATACTAGGTAGGTATTTGCCTTAAATTCACTTTATGTGTATGAGTGCTTCCCTGCATCTATATGCTTGAGCCATGTATGTACAGTGCCCATGGCTAGCATTGGAACTGGAGTTACAGATGACTGTGAGCTGCCATATAGTTGCTGGGAACTGAACCAGGGTCTTCATACACGTTAAACAAGCACACAGACAACCAAACTGCATCCCCAGGCTCAGAATGTGTTTCAACTGTTGAATTGTCTGTTATATGTCAGTTATGAGGCTGACATGCATGGTATTTTAGGAGCTTTGTTTTCAGCACTGTGCCTTTTACAGAATGTACCATTGACTTAAATCAATGTACCTTTTACAAAAAGACGATGGATAGACACTTACTTAGGATTGCAGTGGAAGAAGAGAATTAAGTTTTGTGTTTCTTTCAGTCAATGTATTTTAGAATACTGAATTTTCTTGGTTTCTTGCCTGTGATTTTCTTTATTTACTATTCTTATTTTTTAGGTTAGGATTGTTAGTCTTCCTTTTCCTAACATCCAGGGAGGAGATAAGGCTGATGAAGGTTAAATTAAAAACCCAGAGGCAATGGTTTAGTAAATCGTGACTGTATCACAAAGCCTCCTTAAGACGGACAAGGATGTCAGTAAAGAGGTGGAGGTGCCCGGAAGGCGATGCACTTCAAGAGGATTCTGAAGCTGTGCTCCACTACCCCTACGTGCTATCACGTGTACTTCTCACGTATGACAGTTTCTCTTGTATCATCTGATAAGTAAAATGATTCCCGCCACTCTGTGAGTTTTCCAGCAAGTGACTAAAACCGAGGAGGTAGAGTTTTGAAGCCGGACATGCCTTTGAGCGAGAAGAGGTTGGTGTCTAAAAGCAGGGTCAGTCTAACAGACCTGGACTCTTCTGTTTGGGATCTGATTTGACTCCACATATGGAACATCTAGTTTGAGGTTCTTAGAGAAGAGGACAGCTGTTTGATTTGGAGAAAACAGCTACAACTGGCATTTGGTGGCTGTACTATTTACTTTTGCGTAACTGTGACAAAAATGACCGGCAGAACAAGACAAGGGAGGCAGCACTTACTTTAGCGCGGGTCCAGAGACTTCAGTACATCATGATTGATGGGGAATAGATGGTAATGGCAGCTGGAACATGAGCTATGAAGTTCTCTGTAGGGTGGTGGCAGGAAACAAAGGGAGCAGAGACCACGGAAGAGGTATAACCTTCAAAAAGGTCCCTTCAGGGAGGTCCACAGCCTCTTGGTATTCGAAACACGAGCCTAAGGTGAACGTTCTAGATTCAGGCCACAGCAGTGTCAGAGTGGTGAGTAGTGTGGCCCACGATTTCCTTCTTTGTGCTTTTTAATTCATTGGATGGCTTGCTTATGCCAACAGTTACTTATTCCATGCTGGCATTTGACTCAATATAGTGATTTTGCTGCATTGTTTCAAGTTTTCATAGTTTTCCCTTGATGTATTTGTGATCACGTTCCTCCTTTGTAGAAAATTAAATATACGAAATACTTTACGATTGGTGATGTTACGTATTTGTAAGCATTCTTGATGTCAGGTGACTTTTTAGATCTGAAAAAAGAAAGAATAATAATAAAAAAGGCCTGCGTTGCTAAGTGAGGAGTAGACCAGTGAATTCTGTCTGAAGCTGTGAACTCAGCATGACCTCTTATGATTTTCAAGTGCATTTATTTACTTTTGGAAGATGACCACTTCCTGTTTTTACAAGGAACAAAGGGGAAAAAAAACACTACTAGGGTCTGAAATATCAAATGACTCTAAAACAAAATATTTGGTTGATAGAAGTTTGGAGGATTAGATATACGATGGTTTTGATTTCCTTCAAACCACACACAAATTGTGAAATTAAGGTGTAAAAGACAACTCGAGGCTTAGCCCATTTTGCGTCATTTTTTTTCCACATAAAACTTTGGAAAATGATTCAAGATATTTAAGCATTATCCCAAATCATGCTGGGACTATCTTGTAATAAATTCTTATATTGTCCTTTTAAAATCATATTTAAAACCAGTGATGTTAAAATGCTTCAATAAGGTTGCAGTCCAGGGTCATCATAGTGGTTTCTAGAAAATAGGCAAAGGCTGATAATTGCCATGTATTTCCTATAGGATCATACATATTAAATTCTTTATTAGATTCCTCTTATTCTTTTCTGTCTAAGACAAAATAATATAAACCTATCTTCTGCAGGTTACATCTAAAGCTTTTGGAAAAAAATACAAAATGAAACTGACTTAAGTGGCTTAAGTGTAAACAAAGCAAGGAAGTTATGAAATAGACTATAATACTAGATTAATGGCTAGTAAAGCTTAGTTTTTATTTTTATATACTTTTCTCTTGCATTTTGTACTCTCCAATATGTCATAGGGGATGCACGCCAATAGGGAACCAATCGACATACCCCAAGGGAGTGAAAAGAGATGTCCTACAATGTGAACAAAGGGAACCCCTATATTTTTCTAGTGAGAGCAGCAGCATTAGCTGCTGAAGAGGCCTGTGAGGATGTTTATGCCAGGTTATCCCTGCAAGGAGATAGCAGAAGAAAAGAACTTTACAGTTCTGAGTCTGGACGTATACATGTTCAAGGCTTACCTCTGGCTTTGAGAGTTGAACTAAGACCTAAACCACTGACCACAATTTAGGCCAACATCAGGCCAACCTCTAAGAGATAAATTTACAAGACACACCAAATGCAGCAGTCTTTGGCAGCTTCACAATCACTGACTATAAAGAATAAGAGTGTTACTGGGCATATATGATAAATATAATTGCTTATTTTGTCTGTGGGGGAAAATCTATTCCAAATATATTTTTTATCATGAAATATTTTAATATAATCTTTTCTCATTTTACATAGGTATCACTGCTCCTACTTCTTCTCCTCCTCCTGCTCTACCCTTTATCCCACCCTACCCCCATCTACCTCTCAGAAAGAGTAAGACTACATGGGTAGTCAACAAAGTCTGACATATCACTTTGAAGCAAGACCAACACCCTCCTCACTATATTTAAGCTGAGCAAGGTATCTCTCCAAAGAGAAGGTGCTCTGAGACACCAGTTCAAGCACCAGGGATCGATCCTGGTCCCACTACAAGGGTCCCACAGACTGCTCAAGTCTCACAACTGTCCCCAACTTTCAGTGGTCCTAGTTTGGTCCTATGTAGGTTCCTCCACTATCAGTCCAGCATCAGTGAGCTCTCACTGGGCTCAGCTGAGCTGTTTCTGTGGGTATCCCAATCATGGTCTTGACTCCTTTGCTCATACAATCGCTCCTCCTGCTTTTGGGCTGGTCTCTGGCTGTTTGGCCCAGTGCTTTGGTGTAGATCTCTGTATCAGTTGCTGGGTGAAGGTTCTATGATGACAATTAAGGTAGTCATCAATCTGATTGATTATACTGGAAGGCCAGTTTAGGCGTCCTCTTCACTCTTGCTTAGAGTCCTAGCTGGGGTTATCTTTGTGGATTTCAGGGAATTTCCCTAGTGCCATGTTTCTCACTAGCCCTTTAATAGCTTCCTCAATCAAGATATTTCTTTCCTTGCTCTCCCTCTCTGTCCCTCCCCTTTCCTGAGCATCTGATTCCCTCATTCTCCTTCTCTCTCCCCTTGAACACTGGAATCTTGGCCTAGACTGCCCTTGGAGAGGTAACTGTCTGGGTTCCTCTTGCCCTGGGAGGAACACCCTGTTGCCCCGCCCCCACCCCAAGTAGATTTTTAACAATACAGAATCTTCACAAAATATATTCAAAGTGCCCAGAACATAATTCAAAATTAATTAATGTAGAAAAAAGCAGAAATCTTTCCTTTTTATCTCTGATTTTGGTGAGATGGGTTCTCACTGTGTAGCCCATGCTGACCTTGAACTCATGGCAATGCCCCTGCTATAGCCTCTTAAGCTTTAGGATTATGGTTGTGCACCAGGACACTGGGCTTGTCCAATTCTCAAGAGAAGCTAATGAAGCTATCTCAAGCTTAAATAAATGATAGGTATATCAAAATAAGTATGGCTAAACACATTTAAAGTGGGTAGAAAATAGTTTTTTGTTAAAATACCTAGAAATTATAAAACAGCAAACAGATATTGTGCAATGGTAAAATAAACTGAACAAAAAAATAAAACCCACCTGAGTAGAATGGACTGCAGAGGACAAAACTGAATTGGGTTATTTTAATAAAACATCATTCAATATGAGATCATAGAAAATGACTTGGGGAAAACATAGATGACATCTGAGACATACAGGATAATATACAACAGTCCAATATGCCATTGGAGCTTGAGAATGATGGGAAAAAGATTTGTGTGGAGAGTTCCTGTAAGGAGTAAGGGTGTAAACCTTTGCAAATATCAGGGAAGAAAAGTTCACAGATTCAGAAGTTCAGCTACCCCGCAATGGGCTACATACTAAAAACCCAAACAACAACAACAACAAACCAAACCAGGCTCAGACATATCATAATCAAATGCAGAGAAACAAGGGCAAGAAAAAAAAATCTTGAAAGAAGCTACTCAAATAATGACACACCGCATATGGGAAAACATGTAATTTCGGAGAACTCAAAATCACCATGATGAGAAGTCGGGATCTGATGTCTTTTTAAAGTACCGAGAAGGAAACAAAACCACAAATCCCTAAACCTGTTAGTTTATAATTCCATGTCCAGGGAAATGACCCCCTCTTAGAGTGCTTTCTCTTCTGATCATGTGTCCTAGTTTCCCTCTGTCGCTGTGATAGGATACCCCAGCAGAAACAACCTTATGGGAGAAAGAAAGCGTTTATTTTAGCTCAAAATCCCAAGTTATAATTATCACTGTGGGGCTGACAAGATGACAGGGACTTGAAGCGAGTTGTTATACGTCCAGTCAAGGAAAATATATTTCTCAAGAGAGAAATGAATGCATGCATGCTTCTATTCTGCTTCCTCTCTCTACTCTTGTACAGTTCAGGATCCACACCCATGCAATAGCCATGTTCACAATGGGTGGGTCTTTCAGCCACAGCTGATGTAGTCAAGAAAGTTCCCCACAGACATACACAACATGTCAATTTGAGCTAGACAGTTCTTCATTGAGACTCTCTTCTCAGGGAATTCTGGTTGTATCAAGTTGACAATTAAAACTAACCCTCACATAATTCAGTTACAAATGCAGAGTCATTTACAAAGGAAAGAAAATCCTTTTCACTTTTCAGCAGTTGGAAAAATCTAAGACCGAGGGACTACATTTAATGAGCGCCTTCTTACTACATCATAACTCTACAAGGCAGAGTGCAAAAATTGCCACACAAAGGAACCGTGGGCATGGCAGCAGAAAGAGTCATTGTCATTCTCATCCTTTTGATGAGGACACTGATCTGCACATAAAGTATGGAGCCACCATGACCTAAATCGCTGCTTAAAAGTTCCACTTGTTACTGCAGCTACAACAACAAATTATTATGTGAGTGTTGGAGGGGACATTCAAACTCTATTACACTCCTTAGGAATGTAAATGAAGGACTATAATAACATTATCTGATGGGGTTTTCAATGTGTGTAGCTATACATTTGATACTGCAACATTAAAAATGAAGGCGGAAGGCTTTTATATATTAAAACTCTTCAGCAATTTATTCAAAATATTAAAAATATTAACTAGCTGGGTGATGGTGCAGCCTTTAATCCCAGCATGTGGAAGGCAGAGGCAGGTGGATGTCTAAGTTCGATGCCAGGCTGGTCTACCAAGCAAGTTCCAGGACAGCCAGGGCTACACGAAAAAAACCTTGTCTTCAAAAAACCAAAAAAACTCCCTTAAAACAAACAAACAAACAAAAAACCCCAAACCAAACACATACACACACACACAAGCAAAAAAAACCCCAAACCAAAACCAAAAACAAAAGCCAACCAACCCACCAAACAAAATCTGCAATTATAACATGAAAGAAATTTTACATACAGCAATATTCATAACAATCATAGAAACTCAAAGAGAAACGAATGACAACCCAGTGGTTAAGTTTGGTAAGTATTAAAATATTCAAATGAGTTTATAAGTCAGAAAAGGGAAATAGGAAAAACAACCAACAATTCTGGGACAAGAGAACATAAATAATAGAATAGTAGGCCCAAATTCAATCACAGGAGTAACTATTTTAGATGTAAATGTTCTAGACAAGTTAATCAGCAGATTTTGTTATATGGAATTAATATAGAAACAATTTCTAAATACCTGATGTTTTTCAAAAGTTTAATTTTTGGAAGACCTAGGTTAAAAGCAAAAGTAAGGAAATATAAACATTATATTGTTTTCCTAGCAGACAAAAAGCTACAAAGGACATATAATTCCTCATCAACGCTACCAATCAATTTTGCATATCTAATATTTATCAAACACTCCACCTAGTAATAGCAAAAAAGTGATTCTTTCTTCAGGCATAAGAAGTAGGCAGCAATTAACCAAGAAATCTAAAAATTAAATCTTTGCACACTTAAGTATCTGAAATGAATTAAGCATGTGTTCAGATCATAATAAAATTAAACTAGAAATCAATGTAAGAAAAAAATAATTGGTGGAAGAGGAATCTACAAGGAGAGTTAGAAAATATCATGAGTAGAGTTAAAATGAAAACACATACCAAAATATTCAGAAAGGATTATGACATTGCTTCAGGAGGAACTTACCAATACAGCAACAATAATCTATGTTATGAAAAAAGATCTCAAGTCAGAAACCTGGCCTTCAACGTCTATAGGTGGAAAAAGGAAATTAAAATCAAAAGAAATAGAAGAAAGGACCAGATGTAGAGTATAAATTAGTGAGAGAGAAACCTGCCTCCCTCCCTTGGCAAAAAACATAATGAAGAAAAATCAGAAAAATTAAAGGTTAATTACTTGAAAACATGAAACATATTAAAATCTTTGTGTATATATACACTGTACACGGTACTTACTGCAAGAGATATTGGCATACAGAAACGTGTTTTTATAAAAGTTTATGTAAGTATATTAAAAACTTTCCCCACGTCACCCACTATTCCCTTTCCCACTCCTCTCCTCTCATAAATTTGGTTGAGATATGTGAAAGCACCGGTGGAGCACCTGTACTCCCTTCCTGAAGGAAATAGTCCTGCTTGTAGCAGCAGATCTGGGTTTCTTGCAACCTCAATCTGAGATGCTTCTCTGTGGCAGTCAACTGAGAAGATGTATAACTGGTCAACCTGCTGAGAATTAGAGACGGAGTGCTCAGTGCTAAATGGGACCCTGCGTGATCACCCACTCCCACAAGCACAAGCACAACGTTCAGGGACCATCTTGGGCTGTGAAATGTCTTCTGGGCATGCAATGGCCAGGGAACTCAAGACCTCACAGCAGTTGGGGCTAACTACACAAGACCTTCACAAGAGTAAGGAGAGCCAAAATTCTGGAGTAGTTGGGCTAGATGATCTCCAGGCTCCACCCTTTACTGAGGACGTGTTGGCAGTTGACACTTGGTTGGGGAGGGAAAGTCCTTCTTTTCTGAGTATGTGGACACATAGGCTTCCCATGCTCCAATGGATGATCCCATACCCATACTTACATGGACAGATACTGGACATAGTGGGCTATTATAAAGACTTAAATTTGGGAGGAAGATATATGGGAGAAGTTGGGGAGGAGAATGGAGGCCAGACACGATTGTATTTCCTTGTTAACCTATACAAGAATAAACAAAAAATAAACAAGAAGAAAATTGAGAAAGAACATTCCTGATTAATGTCATTCACATATAATGACACTTAATAGACAGAACAAAAGAGATCAGGTCATCTGAAGTAGATTAAATTATGACTTTGTATAGAGCAAATTAAAACATTTGATAACAGATAAAAGAAAAATAGTAAAATTAACAAGTAAAATAAATTTATGTTTAGTGTGATGGTTTAAGCTCATGTCAATTTGTCTGAATTTAGAATCACCTGGGAGATTGGTAAGGCATTCCCGCCAAAGCATTCAAACAGGATTAGCTATGGGGAGAAGAAACAACCTGAATGTTGGCATTCTGGTCGGACTAGGGTTCTGGATGTAACAAACAAGGAAGAGCAAGAAAGTCAGCAGGCACTGGAATTCCCCATTTCTCTGCTTCTTGGCCTGCTGTGATGTGAATGTCCCTGCCACAGGCTTCCTCCCATGATGGACTAAATCTTTCAAGTTGGAATCCAAAGTAAATACTTCCTCCTTTCAGTTGCTTCCTTCAGTTACTTTGGTAGCTGCAACACAAAACTAATAATATAATTACTAACTAAAAATCTCATGAAAGATGACTAGAGAGATGGCTCAGTAAGTAAAGTTCTTGTCAAATAAGCATGAGGACTTTAGTTTGAAACTTACGCACCCACACATAAAAAGCTGGGCATGGTAGTAGCACAATCGTTCATCTGGGTACTGAGAGATGATGTGCTTGTGGGGAAGAGTGCAAAGATACTGAGCCCCAGCACCAGTGAGAGATCACGTTTCAAAAATAAGATAGAGAACAATAGAGGAAGATGCCTGGGTCTTCCCACATGTATACACAAACATACACACATATGTAAACACTTAAAATTATGCATGTTGGAGGGTTGACTCAGTGGTTAAGAGTACTTATTGATCTTGTAGAGGTCCCAGCACCCACACGGGTTTACATGGTGGTTTACAACTAGCTTAAATCTGGTTCCAGTGGGTCCTATCTCCTCTTCTAACTCTGTAGATATCACATATTCATGTGCTACACCTATGTACATGCATGCAGAAATACTCATACACATAATCCCACAAATACACCCTCAAAAAAGAAATAAACTCTTACAAAGGAAAATCGTTGCTTTGTTATCTTCATTCATGAGTTTGTTCAGTGGTTTAAAGGAGTCACAATATTAATTTTATATAAACTCAGAAAATAGGGGATGATAGCATTATTATCAGTTCATTTTATGAGACCAGAATTACACTCACATTCCAACCAGACCTAAACAATGAACACCACAGAGCAATATCATTCATAAATATGAATGTATACATCCATATTAAATATTAGTCAATTGAACCCAGCATATGAAGAGGTTAGTAGCATTAGTAGGTAGTTACTTTAGATATTCAAGGGTGGTTTAATATTAAAAACAAATATAGTGAAAGAAATGAACTGTACTGTTACACTCAGGAGTAGGATCTTCTTGACAGTGCTCACCATCTGACACTGTCACAACTCATGCACACTACAGACAGAACAATTGTGTACAAGATAACAGGCATTTAAATGAGGTCTTATATATCCTTACTGATGACACAGGGAATATTTTCCCTTTAAGATGAGGGAAATGCAAGAGTATTTACTTACATCATTTCTTATCTACATTGTATTTAGACGTCCAAGTCTATGTAATCACACAAATAGAAAAGAATAAGACCTTTAGATTAGAAAGCAATAAATTAAGCTATGAATATTTGAAGGCCCTATGTAGAACACTCCAAAAAAACCCTTCCATATAATTGATAAGCACAACCAAATTGCAGGATACCTGGTCAATATGCAGTATCAGCTCACTGCATTGAAAAACACAAGTTTGAGTTTTAAAACTGTAATTCCTGACAGTACCAAACATCCACTACTTATTTAAGTTACTTATGTCACTTAGATGATTATTAAGTTATATGTAGTCATTTCCAATTCTAACTGCAATAAATTTATAAGACCATTTTCTCCCCGAGAAGAATTTATAGAAGCATGTAAACAACTCAAGCTTGGTAAGTGGCTGGATGCACTCGATTGGGACATATTTGGACAGGAATTTAAGCTAAACCCATAGATTAAGATGTAGACCTGGAAATGTGCACTCAGGAACTAATTAGATTTCAAGAAGAGACAGTCCATCCTGTCCTTTAAAAGATAGATTTAAGCCATGAGTTTAAGTCTGGAAAGGCAGGCCAACAGGGCAATTGGACACTAACCTGGATTCATAACAGAGTAGAGATTTTAGATGCTGCATGACTCATCTCCAAGGTCAGCAGGATCACCTCAGCATCCAGTGTGTGTGTGTGTGTGTGTGTGTGTGTGTGTGTGTGTGTGTGTTTGTGTGTGTGTGTGTGTGAGAGAGAGAGAGAGAGAGACAGAGAGACGAGACAGAGACAGAGAGACAGAGACAGAGACAGAGAGAGAGGGAGGTAGTAGCAGTAGTTTTGTGGGTATCCAAGTGAATGAATGCATATACAAAAATGTGAATGTGTGTGCTGTTTGTCTCCGAGTGAGAAAGTTCAGTGACACATGCTTCTCCTCACCATATCAATGAAAGCAAATTTTCTTGGTTTGCATTTTATTTGAGTTCCAAATGAGGTTTTAAAGGACCAGTGTTTCATGGATAAAAATCAAGACTCAAACCTTAACTAAAGCAGAGACTAAGGTGGCGGACAGGGGTCTTCAGGGCAGACAGCAGGTAGACACCAAAGTCGTCCTCCAAAAGCTGGCAGTAGATGGAGCCTAAAGAATTTTTCCATGACTGGATCAGGGGTAATTTGTGCTTTGAGGACAGGCTCCTTAACTACCAAGGAATAAAGGACTGGTAGGGAGTTCAGTTGTTGATAGGAAAATTACAGGGAACTAGCTGACCACGTCATTGAGGCAAGAACACATTTTGTGTTAAATGGGGCTGTAAAGGTCTGAACCACAACCATGAGAAACTTGATCCTGTACACTATTGCTGGGAGCAGTTTTGTGCCCAGAGTCTGGGGTGGGGTGAATCTATGATGGTGTAACATCTCCACACAATCTCCTTCAAGGGATGGTTCTTGAAGAATTTTATTTGGCATCGCCTAGGCAACTTGCTCTAAACCTAGCTTCATTGAGCTGCAGACACAGGATTGCAGACTGAGCCCCAGATATCTGTCCTATCTTGTCGGATATGATCTTTCTAATGGAAGAGTATGCTGAACTTCTCAGAAGTTCTTCTTGCTAGCAACCACACTACTGCTTGTTAAATGCTCAGCCTGTCAAACCCTTCCTCTAAGAATGCCTGGCTGGGATGATGTGGGGCATTTAAACGCCACGATAGACTTCATAGGCAAGAACCACCCAAGACAGTGACAGAGAGTTTAATTAGCAGAATTTCTGGAGTTACTGAAGGATTACTATAAAGTTACAGTTAATTCAGAGAACATTAAAAGTCATTTTCAGATTGTCTTTTTTTTTTTTTTTGCCATAAGGAACATGTCCAAGAAACTGTCATTATAGACAGACATCTTTATGAAATTAGAAGAGCCCTTATGTGTTACAAGACATATAAATTTGGTAGGAAGACTAGAGGGTCTCCTACTTGTCATTGCTTGCACAAACACGACATACGGTTTGCAAATGAAATAAGCTGACACAAATTGTGCTTTTTCCATATTAGCAAACCATTCATTGGCTTCAGCACATGCCTCCTGTGGGTATAACTCCAACTTTCTATGTGCTATTGGGAGTTCCCTTCAAAACTTAACCCTTCAAAAAAGAGACTGGTTCCCAAAGAAATTTTGAATATATGCCTCTTTGTTTTCTATGGGCATGTAACACAATGAAATAAAAATTAGTTTCCTGTGTTTGACTTCTCACACATTGCATGTGCGTTTGCGGAATATGCATATAGATGGCTTGAGTAGATGTGTGCATGCACATGGAAGCCAGGGGCTGACGACAGATGTGTTTTTCCATTACACTCCATCACAGCTTTTGCGACAGGGTGGTTCCTGAACCTGGAACTCGTCTATTGGGTTAGCCTGACTGGTTAATGAGCTCCAGGGACCCTCCTGTCTCTACCCTCTCGCCACTAGCACTGGATGACAGATGGGCATGGTCGTGAATTTTACAAAGACACTGAAGTTTAGAATTGAAGTCATTGGGCTTACAAGTCAGGCACCTTATTGATTGAACCAACTTCCCAGCCCCAACGTCTCGAATGAACACTACACAAGAACCCCATAGGTGCCGGTGAGATTATTCAGTGTGTCAAGACATTTGCTGCAAAACCCGGTTATCTGAATTTAACCCCCAGAAACAACATGGTGGAAGGAGAGATGCAACTCCCTTAAGTTGTCCTCTGACCTCCACATGCATGGTGCAGTATAGCATGACCCCTCAATAAACAGACAGATAAACAAATAGATGCAATATAAAACATTAAAAAAAAGAACTACCTGGAGCTTTTCATCAAGTACAGTAGGTCGGATGTATGGGGTAATATTATGTAGTTCTAGTCATAGATCCTAAACCCCACTGCTTCTCCGGTTGCTCTTTGAAGAGGAAGACTTAGAATGCCATGCTCCACGCGGACAGGTGAGATCGAAGAGGGTTCTTAAGAAATCTTGAGAAGACAACAGACGGGAACAAAAATGGACTTCATCTCCAACAACCGCAAATGGCTGCGGTAAATGCAGTTAGGAGGATGACGCAATGCTGTAGAATTTCCCAGGGCTTTGAACGAGCAAGGGCCTGCCAATAGAAATCTCATCAGGGACTAAGCAGACACTGCTCACAGAGACGGCTTGAGAAAGTAATGGTGGGTTATGTCACCACCAACTGTCCTGGGAAAACTTTGACGAGCGTGGAGCTACCCCAGGAGCTGTGGTTGAGATCTGAACGCAGATCCTCACCCTCAAACTACCCCAACATTTGAGTTTTCTGGGAGAGAGAAGAAAGCCAGGCTTTGGTTTGAGTCAGGAGAACAGAAATTTACGGTTTCTCACTTTTCCTCGCAAACAGAGAGCGTGGAAGAATACTTTTATCCCACCCCGAAACCTGGCCAGTTGGAAGCTTAATCAGACTATTGTGAAGATTTGGGGTGACGATTAATATGAGAGAGGGGCTGTGTTAGTAGAGGGACCCTTGGATGAACAGGAGAGCTGTGCATGCCTCTAACTCATTCAACAGCTTTCTAGAATTTTCTCAAAAATATTGTTATAATAAATTTAGTTTGACCTTGTTCTTCTCTCATTTCTACAAGCCCTCAGTTGCCCTCTTTCAATTTTTTTTCTCTTAGGATTACTTTCGCAACAGCCGTATACCTCTGTATCTTTCTTGTGACTATGGGAATTTATTTCTCTTCTGTAGAATAATGTAACTGTTTGCTTTAGTGTCCTTGAGAGTGAAAGTTAGATGAGTTTATTTTTTTTGACCTCAGTAGACTATTAGATTTCTTAGAGAAATTATTCATTCAAAGTGCACATCATGAAAAAAAAAAACCAGAAGTGCAGGGGAAGTTTAATGAGAAAAGTCTCTATATTCAAATTTCCTATTATCTACTAATTTTAAGTGCCCATTATTTGAAGCCGTTTGGATTTTGGAATTGCTTTTCTATAATGAAGTCTGAATATTTGGGACAAAGGGACTGAAGATTAGAAGGCTTCAGAAATAGGATGTCACATTGTAGCTCTTTTTTTCACTTGATAAATTTTTTAGTAACTTTATTCATAATTTTTATTTGACAGTCATTAAAAGATTTTTTCTTTTCCCATTCAATTTCTTCTTCCTTTCTCCTCCTCCTCCTCTTCCTCCTCCTCCTCTTCCTTTTTCTCTTCTTTTCCTCCTTCTCCTCCCCCTCCCCCTCCTCCTCCCTTTTCTCTTCTTCTTCTTCTCCCTCTCCTTTTCATCTTCCTCCTTTTCCTGGTCCCCAGGAAATAAAACAATACATCTGAAAACAGAAAGTAAAGATTTGAAGGAAACAAATCTTAGTCTGTAACTGGGAATGGGTGGTTTTCTAGGCTTGTGTTTAGTTCCAGCAGAGGGTTTCTAGCCATGTGTACCCATTTTATCATCTTGGAGTAATTAGGTGATTGTCTCTGAGAATTCATTGTGTCCGAACATCTTTGTAGGTAGTCTGGGAAGGCTAAGACAGGCATTGACCCTTCTGGATTATTAATATCATCGTGGCATAAGGACCTCCTGATGAAATACACATCCATGTTGTTCAAGACATTCAAAGGAATTGGCCCAGGTGATTAAGATGTTACAGATCCTAGTTAAATGTAGTGTGTCTTAGACAAAGAAACACGAAGAGAAGAACTTTCTAGGAAGGAGTTTAGTGTGTGTGTGTGTGTGTGTGTGTGTGTGTGTGTAAAAGCACATAATATAAGGTGTATAGGATCAAAAAACCTGTATAAACACATTAAATTATCAAAAGGTCAATTAAGAATATGATCTAAAGTGCTAATTCTACTGCCTTAGAACAATTTCTGACAAAGTTTGTTTTCAAAGGAAGAACAAATGGTCAATTAATCTAGAAGGGAACAAGATATCATTAATAGTTATGAATATAAATAAATGAATTCTCTTATGTTCTCGGTCCTTGTGAATATTTTTTATATTTTAAATATCAGTGTTTAACTTTTCAATCATCTTGTGAAAGTTTTAAATGTCTTACTTTTTCTGTGTTTATTTAAACTGTGATCTAAATAATTATCAAATTCCTTGATGAATCTCTGAAATAGCTGTTAATTGACAGCCTTTTCCACTCTTTCCTTGAAAATTATTCATGGAATTAATTGAAACATTTTTTTCCCTCAATATTATGTACTGTGCCCACGTGACTCTGGCTTTGCCCTCTGAATTTTCTATAAACTGATAGGTGAACCTAGAGGCCTAATCAGATAGTCCTGATGCTTAATTGATGGTAGGCAAAGTCGGCTTGTAAGTGACTCTGATGGTTGGCTTTTGTCAACTTGACACAAACCTCAGCATATTCAGGAAGAAAGAACATCAGTTTAGAAAATGCCTCCATCAGATTGACCTAGAGGAAAGTCTGTGAGATTTTATTTTTTTATTGGTTTTAATGATTGATGTGGGTGGGCTCAATCTGCTGTGTTTCGTGTCACCCCTTGAAGGGTTACGTAAGAAAGCAAGCTGAGCAAGCCATGAGGAGCAAGCCAGTAGGCAGTGATCCTCCATGGCTTCTGCTTCAGGTCTTGCCTCCAGGTTCCTGCTTTGAGTTCCCTCACTGATGGAGTCTGACCTGAGAACTGTAAGCAGAAATAACCCTTCCCTCTCCAAATTGCTTTGGTTATGGTGTTTGTCACAGTGAGAAAAAAAGCAAACAGATACTGTGGGCTCAGCTTCTCCCAGAGAGGTGGCTTCATTTCTCTTTGTCTAGAGGTTTCAGACGCAAGCTTTGGTATAGATCTCCCCTTTCCTCAGGGCTTGCAAATGATTAGAGTTTAAATATAACATTTTTTCCTCATGTAGTGCCTAGTAGTCCAATTTGTGTAGGGAAACTGGGATCAACGTTTGTTTCTTTTATTCATAGTTAATAGTTTTCAAACTAATGAATTAGGAAGCGTTCTCCTGTGAGGGTCAGCTGGCATGCTATTCATTTTAGGGTGGTTTTAATGATCTTTAATTATACAATATGAGCGAGCATAAAGTGCATATGTAAAACAAATCTTTTTCACTCCAATGTAGGTATTCTTTTTATTGCTGTACCATTTGTCTCCATTTTGACCAGCAGAGGTTTATTTATGTTGCTTCTTGACTGCTTTCACAAGAAACTTATATTCTTTTATAGGGTCCTTCTCCTAAGGTAAGATACCAGCCAAATCTAAACTATTTCTGGAAAGCAGTCATTTCCACGGGGATCTCTGGTTGTTTTTTTAAATGGGAATGAATATTTAGACACAGTCTAGTCTGCCGGTGTCATCATTGCTAATGGGATGGCTTCTCAGTGGACAATCCCAGAAAATAAATAATACGCGCGCGCGCGCGCGCGCGTGTGTGTGTAAGCCAGAGGTTAGTGCCAGGGGTCCATCCCATCCCTATCACTCTTAATCTTATTTTTTTGAGACAGCATAGCTGTCTGATTAAGCAGCTCACTGATTAAGTCAGACTCCCTGATCAATGAGCACCAAAGATCCTATTGTTCCTACCTCTCCAGGACTTGGATTATAGATGTTGGTCATTGTGTTAAACTCTTTTCTTGAGTATGAGGAATCAAGCTTAGGCTATCATGTTTGCAGGGCAAGCACTTTACTCTCTGAAACATCTCCTCAGCTTCTAGATTTGTTTCTAAAGATTATAAACCAACAGTTGTGTTGATACCATTAATTCAAATTCAGGAGAATTTACAGTTTTTACCTTAATTCATTTGATATTACCTCTCCATCTTCCTTCTCCTACTCCAGAAATTAAGTTTTTAAAAAATAGTAGAAATTGTGGAATTAGAATATCATATAAGAACCCATCTTTAAATTTTATTTATTTATTTATTTATTATTTATTTATTTATTTATTTATTATTTATTATTTTTTTACTTACATTACCTACATTCTATATCCCTGGAAATGATTCCAATGTTGCTTCCAGCAATATGATGCAAAAAATATCTACAGGAAGCTATTTCTTGTATAGCTGTCTGACTTCATCAATAACAGTGTTAGAATGTTCCCATCCCGAAAGTTCAAGAAAATTACTGGACTTCAAAGTTATCCAGGTAGCTTCAATATAATGGTTATGATTACCTTCCAACTAATTATGTATTTAGGACCATTTATTTTATCTTATAGTATCTAAGCAATGCATTACAATAGTGAGATTAAGCTGGGAGTGATGGTTTATATATCTGTAAATACAGGGAGGCTGAGGCAGGAGAATTGAGGTCAGCCTGGGTTACATAATGAAACTCTCTAAAAAACAAAGCAATTAAAAAAAACAGGCTTTGCAATTATGTACAACCTAACTGCCTAGATCATAACTCAGTGATTAATCTAGGTGTTATTCAGTCAGACTGCTAAAAGAAATTGAGGAATTACTATGGAAAGTCTTGAACAGGCTGGCACATACACCTCTTTATCGTTCAACTGTAGTTTCATGTTGCCGTCTGTCATAATTAATCTTAGCTGTCAGCTTGTACACATGGAGAGGGTGTTTAACTGGAAAATTGCTTTCATTGGATTGGCCTGTGGACATACCTGTGGGGGGATTTTCTTGATTGCTAATTGTAGAACGGCCCAGCCCAGGGTGGGCAGTGCCATCCTTAGGCAGGTAGACCCAGGTTATATAAAAATGATAGCAGAGCAAGCCAGGGGGAGCAAACCAGTAAGAACTTGCATTCATACCTTGTTTGTCTTTCTGGGTCTGGGTTACCTCACTCAGGATGGTTTTTTTTTTCTAGTTCCATCCATTTGCCTGCACATTTCAAGATGTCATTTTTTTTTAACCGTTAAGTAGTACTTCATTGTGTAAATGTATTACAAACATGGAATGTACTCAGTCATAAGTGAATATTAGACACAAACCAAGGGATAACAGAGTATAGTCATGACCCCAGAGAAGTTAGGTAACAAGGAGACCCCTAAGAGAGACATATATGAATCCCCCTGGGATGGGGAAATAGACAAGATCTCCTGAGATAATTGGGTGTGTGGGGTGGGGTGGGGGAGAGAAGAGAGGCATGAGGGGAGTGGAAAGAGAGAAAGGGAGGGGAGAGGGGACATGAGGGAATGGGTGGCCAAGATTGGGGAAGGACAGAGAGGGAGAGAAAGGAAAGAGATGTCTTGATTGAAGGAGCCACTGTGAGACTAGCACGAAACCTGGCACTAGGGAAATTCCCAGGAATCCATAAGAATGACCCCAGTTGACAACCTAAACAGTAGTGGAGAGGGTACCTAAACTGGCCTTCTCCTGTAATCAGATTGATGAGTACCTTAATTGTCATCATAGAAACTTCACCCAGCATGTGATGGAAGCAGATGCAGACATCCACAGTGAAACACTAGACTGAGCTCCCAAAGCCCAGTCAAAGAGACGGAGGAGCGATAATATGAGCAAAGGAGTCACGACCATGATGGGGATACCCACTGAAACAGCTTACCTAAGCTAACGCGAGCTCACTGACTCCAAACTGACACTGAAGGAACCAACATAGGACCAAACTAGGCCCTCTGAATGTGGGTGACAGCTGTATGTCTGGGATAGTCTGTGGGACCACTGGCAGTGGGGCCAAGACTTTTATCTGCTGCTTGAACTGGCTTTTGAAGCCCATTCTCTTTGGAGGGATACTTTACTCAGCCTAGATATAGGGGTTAGGGCCTTGGTCCTACCTCAAAGTGATATGCTAGACTTTGTTGGCTCCCTTGCCCTCTTTCAGGAATGGATGAATGGTGGGGCAGGGGAGTAAGTAGGGAGGTAGGGGAGTGGGAGGAGGGGAGAGAGTGGGAACTGGGATTGATATGTAAAATGAGAAAAGATTGTTTTAAAATTTTAAAAAAAAACCTTTCATTCATGAAGGAAGTTCCTTTATGGTTTCTGTTTCAGTTCCTGCCTCGACTTCCCTCAGTAATGGACTGTGGTGACCTGTGACCTGAAATGTCAGTCAAAGAAATCCTTTCTTCTTCCAAGCTTTTTTAGGCCCATGCTTTCACAGTAACAGAAAGCTAAGACAGGCTCTTAGGGGTGGGATGTTCGGATGACATAGCATATTCATAAATTCATATGTAATTTATAATAAATTACCAATTTCACCTTAATTTTTCACCCCTCCCAGAAACACTAGAGATGGCTCATTTCCTCACAACTTGTGTGTGTTGTATGTTTTGGCTTTTGATAAATAGAGAGGTCAGAATAGGTATCTGGCTTATTGGTCTGTGTTTATTAGACTGTAAGTTTCATGTTCTGATGCTAAGCTGCTTTAATTCTAGAAGACCCACAATGTATTTTACTATGGGTGGGTCTAACACTCTGCCCCAACTATCTTATTGACTTTTATTATTGTGTCCTTTGTTATTCTTGTTTATTTGTTTCCTCAAATGACCTTAACAATGAAATTATAGTTTGGTTGTAGAGAAAACATTACAGTATTTTTACAAAGATTATATGAATTTAGATCAAATGGGTGTCTATATTGGTGTCTAAGAAAAATTCTATCTCTACAGTTTTACAAATTAGAAATAATGTATAAATCATAGCATATTTACTATAGGACTGGCAAAGTGGCTCAGTAGGTAAAGGTGCTTGTCATTAAGCCAGATGACCTGAGTTTAATCCTCGGAATACACACAGAGGAGGAAGAAAACTTACTCCTGCACGTTGTCCTCTGACCTCCACATGCACACCATGATATGTGTTTTCATGTGTGCACATGCACACACACCAATCAACAAATAAATGCCCAAAGTTAAACATCATTTAAAAACACTTGTTTAATTCCAGTTTTAATGGCTAAATTTAATCTGTTTATCCAGAACATTGACCCACTGAAGACATATACCCATATGGTTTAGCTTATTTCATAATTGCATTTTTGTTAATAAGTTATATGTAAGTAAGTTTTTAAATATGAATTACATTACTAAATTGGTAGATAGACAGGACGCACTTAATAATACCTTATGGTTGACTTTTTAAATTTATTGTCTGGATCATGTTTTGTGGTTTTATGGCAGAGTGGATGTATATACACGGCTTTAAAGGAAGTCCGTTATTCCTGTTGTTCCTCCATCCTCAGTGAGATAACTAATGAGCTACAATTGAAATAACAATGCAGTATGTTTGTTGGAACTTTCTTGTGCTGCTTGTGACCATGCTCTCAGGACTATTGAGGATTCCTATCACAGAGTTCACTTGGTCTGGCTGTGATGAATTGGATTTATTACCTTTCTTCCATCCCCAAATCTAGAGTTGAATCTTGCTGTGTGACTTTTCCTGAGGAGAAGGAATAAACAGACATTCAACCCCGTCAAGGCATTAATGATGGACCAAAGAAATGAGTCCACATGAATTCAGGGAACTTATGAGAGTATAAGAGCTATCTATTGGTTGATTCAGGGAACTTATGAGAGTATAAGAGCTATCTATTGGTTGACTCAGATGCAACTGTGTCACTGGAAAACTTATCCCAGCTTAGGTAACAACTCATAAAAGCTGAATCCCTGGAGCTCTCTGCATGAATTTGCAGGGAGCATCACAGGTCAGAGAGTCTCCTGCATGCAGCTCAACCAGTTGTAGAGTTTCCTCTGCCCTGCAATTGCTACTGTTTATATGGTCTTTAAGAACGGGCATTGTGAATCTTGTAAGTTTCAGGAGCTTTCTCAGACTTGTAAGTTTAGTGTGTTTTCTGATTCCTGTGAGCCTCCCTCCTCCCTTTAGGAGGTAACTTTTCAATAGAGAAGAGTTGCCATACAAGTACATTATATTTACTGTTTACTTATTTTTCAGCATTAGATAATATATTTGGATCTACAGATTATGTTAGAATAGCTAGATAGAAGATAGGAGTTGAATAAATGGACAACAGGTAGATGGTAGATAAATAGATGTAAATAAATAAATTATTGATATATCAGTATGTAGATGATGGATAAATGCATACTACTAGATAGATAAATAGCAGCTGATGGAAGAATGAATCAATAGATTATAAAGGATATAAATGATAGATGACAAGTTGATAATAGGTATATAGGTGGTAGGTAATAGATACACAGGTGTATGTAAGGATAGATAAACAGACAGACAGACAGACAGACAGATAGATAGATAGATAGGTATGTAGATAGATAGATTCCTTCTCTAGATTTCTCTTGCCAGGGAAGTAAAATCTAGCCTTTCAAACATAGTCTATATTCCTCTTCAGTTTTTTTGCCATGCTATTATTTTATTAATTAATTAATATTTTATCCCAATTGAAGCCTTCCCTTCCTCCTCTCTTCCCCCTCCTCCCCTCTACCTCCTTTCTCTGTAATCACTCAGGTAGGGGCAGGCCTCCCATGGGCTTCAGCAAGGCATGGAATATCAAGCTTCCATATGACCAAGTGCCTCCTCCTGTATTCAGGCTGAGCAATGTAATCACCCCCAACCACATGCACATGCAGCCATAACACATACATTAACATACACATAAATATACAATATATGCACACACATGAGCATATACATGCATTAAAAATGTGTGTTGATCATGCCCATGTCACAGTGCAATGCACAAGGGGTCCACAATGATGATAAAGACAGTGTGATATCTGCAGAGAGCCTAGGTTGGACCCACACAGGACTCTTTTTTAAGTTTCTATTTTTAAGTTTCTATCCAGATTCCTTCCAAGGAAAGAGACCACACTTACGATCAATGCACATTTTTAATGTATGTATATGTTTATGTGTGTGCATATATTGTCTCTTTTTGTGTATGTTGATGTATGTGTCATGGGTGTGTGTGTGTGTGTGTGTGTGTGTGTATGTATGTACAGGTTGGAGGACAACCTCAGGAGTCATCTTCAAGAATGTCTTCACCTCTTTTATGCCAAGGTTTCTCTCCCTTGCCTGAACCTCACCAAGTAGGCTAGATGGAGTGGTCAGCGAGCCCCAGGGATCCCTACTGTCTCGGCCTCACCAGCACTTGGAATGAAAGGAATTTTCAGGCACATTTGGGGGATCAAACTCAGGTCCTTATGCTTGCATGCTGTGCCAATGCTAGTCATGTGACAGGAACTCATTCATAGAATTAAAAAATAGTACTTATATCTCAGATTACTGTGAGGATGAGTCAATAATTGGAGAACTTTGGGAAGAGTTGGAAATTAGCAATGAATTGCTTTTAGTATTGACTGAATATGTATAGCTTCGATATACATATCTAAATTATATATGTGTATGCATATATGTGTGCATGTGTACACACACTATATTTAAGAGGTTGAGACTATTGAGTTCATTCTGAACAGTATTGCCTGAAGTTGCCAATTACCTTCAAACATTACTGCCTCTGGAATGCACAACACTATCATTATCTTTGGGGTGTTGAGAGGGAAGGTACAAAATGAGAGGAAAAACATAAATATCCATCTCATTTAAACCATCGATTTTGGAGTATTTTGTAATATCTACAATTTTATGATCTAAGAAATTATTGTCTCCTTTTCCTCCTCTACCACCCTTCCTTCCACTATTCCTAGACTTTTACTTCTCACTAATGTCCCTTTTGTGCTTTGATTTTAGTTAAGGATATTAAAATCATTGTCTTAGGAATGGGTGTTTATTTTTAGACAACTTTTTTTTGAAGTTTTGAAGTATAATGTGTCATAAAATTTTAGATTTAATTTTAATTGATGCAATTATTTGTCAGCAATAAGTTCTTGGGTCTCATAAAAGTTAGTGTTACATATTTCATTCTTTGGTGTTTATTAGAAAAACCTTTCAGAAGTTACAATATAACGGACATGGTAAGTGCAACTAGCAGTTTTCCACACTTTAATTTGTGAGCAGTGGCAAAAATTTCTCTACAGATAATTTCTGCAGGAAGAGTACAGTTTGAAGATGATCCAGAGTAGAATTTATTGAACTAATCTTAGTGTTTTGTGGAATATGCAGAGGGGAAAGTCTGTATTATGCAGCACATTTTCATTTTAGTCTTAACCTGTGGTAGTTTATAAGTGATAAGCAATGGGTAAATACCATGTGTCTTTACAAATTCTACGAGGTGTTGGACATTGAGCGCAGGGTCTTCTATATGCTGGAGAAATTCTAAACCATGGATCCTCGGCCCCAGCTCTGCATGTCATATTCCAAATCACATAAGTTCTGTGATTTTATGCAATTCGAGTATGTTGAAAAGGCCCAATTAACAATAAGTGTATTGACATTGTAAAGATCATGAGCTCATTATATTATCCTCAAAAGCGTATGAGGACACAGTTAGAAGATGCTTATTAAGGGAGATAATGTTTATTAAGGATCTCTCCTCGTGTGTGCTAGACTTTGCTATGTAATAACTTCAAGATTTAGTCATTTAAAAAATAAACTTTTAGAATTTACAGGTTGACATCATTTTGTTGCTCTTAATGATGTTTATGGTGCTGCTGGTGGTAGCGATGTTGAGTTTCTTAGGTGGAGGACAGGTGAATTGAGTTCAGTTTGGTCTTTGGGGAGACTCGGTCCTTGTTTCATCACCAGCCAGCAGGATTCTAAATTTAGCAAGGGGATGTCGAGACCCAGTGTGTTCAATTGCTTTTTAAGCCTGTCTGCAGCTCACTTGCCATTTCCATTGTTTCGTGGGCTTTGGTAAGTCATGTTGAGAAGCCCAGCATAAAGGCAAGGAGTTGCTACCTGAACCCAAGGCCACAGGAACAGTGGGTATTTGCATGTAAGCTGTTCATAGCCCATTACTGCCCGATGAGTCATCTTTGTGATGGATATCTGTGCATCCTCTCACCACCAAGGGCATATCAGCAACAGAGAAGCAAGCAAATCATGTTTGTTAATGACAAAGGGCTTATGAGATAATTTTGGAGGGATTTGCATTTCTCCTGCCCTTTGTCAGCAAACAAAGAAGCTCTTTTAAATACAAACGGCATCTCAGTGTACAGATGAAGAACATAGCTTGCTTCTGAAATCCATGTGAATGTAACTCCTATCCAAACCTTTGATGTTCTAAGCTTGTTCCTCATCCCTTACTGGGAACATTAAACATAGTGTGCTGGCTAGTTTTATGTCAAATAGACACATGCTAAAGTCATTTGAGAGGAGGGACCTCAATTGAGGAAATGCCCCCATAAGATCAGGCTTTATGCCATTTTCTTAGTTAGTGATTGATGGGGGAGACCCAGCCCATTATGGGTGGGGCCACTCCTGGGCGGGTGGTCTTAGGTTCTGTGAGAAAGCAGGCTGAGCAAGACACGATAAGCCAGCCAGTAAGTAGCACCGCTCTATGACTTCTGCATCAGCTCCTGCCTCCAGATTCCTGTCCTGTTTGGGTTCCTGTCCTGACTCCCTTCCATGACGGACAGTGTAAACTAAATAAACCATTTCGTCCCCATCTTGATTTTTGGACATGGTGGTTCATTGCAGCAATAAAAACCCTGACTAAGACACACAGATGTGGGAGCTACACTCCCTCTGTTCGCATCCTGACTGCACCTGTCTAGGACACATCACCAAGGTTAACCCCTTGTGCTTCAGCACCCTGTAAATGGGGGAGGGTAACAGTATGCCCTTCACTGTGAGATCTGAGTGTACATACGCAGCAGGTTTGTTGGGTATGTGTGTGGTGTGCATGTTCATGTATAAGTGTGCACACATACGTGTGAATATGTGTGTAGACCCAAAGGTGACATTGGGTGCCTTCCTCAACAGCTCTCCACTTTATTTCTAGAATCAGGGGTTCTTTTGCTGTCTTAGTTAGGGTTTCAATTGCAGTGACAAAACACCATGACTGAAAAGGAAGTTGGGTTTATTTGGTTTACACTCATCGTTGCTGTTCATCACTGATGGAAGTCAGGCCAGAAACTCAAACAGGGCAGGAAACTGGAGGCAGAAGCTGATGCAGAAGTCTTGGAGGAGTGCTGCTTACCGCTTCTTCTGGCTTTCTCACCCTGCTTTCTTATAGAACTCACAAGCCTAGGATGGCACCACCCACCATGGGCTGGGTCTCTCCCACAATGATCACTAATTGAGAAAATGACTTACAACTGATTTTGGGGGCATTTCCTCAGTTGAGGCTCCTTCCTCCCTTATGACTCTAACTCGTGTCAAGTTGACATGGAAAAACACCTAGTACAACTTACCCCTTGTCAACTTGACACACAGACACATCACCATTAAGACACAATTCTTCCTTTCTTATCATCCCCAAGACCTCACATTAAAATCATAAATAACTTTAAAAGTCCCACAGTCTTAACAAATGCAAACACATTAAAATTTCAGTCTCTTTAAAATAGCTATTTTGATGTGGGATTCCTCGCTGTATGGTGTGAACATGATTGTTTAATAAATAAAGAAACTGGCTTGGCTTGATAGGGTAGAACAGAGCTAGGTGGGGAAAGCTAATGTGAATGCTCGGAGAAGGAAGGCAGATTCAGGGAGAAGCCGTGGAGCCACCACTAGAGACAGACACGCTGAAACCTTGCTGGTAGGCCACTATCCTCATGGTAAAATATAAAATAATGGAGATGAGTTAATTCTAGATGTAATAGCTAGCTAGCAATTCACATAAGTAATTGGCCAAGCAGTGATTTAATTAATACGGTTTCTGTGTGGTTATTTCAGGAATCTGGGGAGCCAGGAAATGAACAAGTGGCCTTCATACTACACCAGTCTCTTTAAAAAATTCAAGCCTTTCATTGTAAATCTTCCTTAGAGTTACTACTAATAACCATACAACTGAGTCTATACTAGGCTGTTTTCAGATTTCCTCTGCTGTCAGAATTAATCCAAAACCCTTCACTTTAGCCTCAGGTAGACTCTTAGGACAAGGGTGAAAAGGAGTTACATTCTTCACCAAAATATCACAAGAAAAATCTCTAGGCAATATACTAAGATTCTTTTCCTCTGAAACCCTTTGAGCCAGCCCCCCACAGTTCAAATCACTCTTGGCACCACTGTCTTCCCTGTTCCTACTAGGATGGCCCATTAATCAGCACTTAAACCATTCAACTGCTTTTTTCATCCACAGTCCCAAGGTCCTTCAAACAAAAGCACGGTCAGGTCTATTATACCAGTACTCCAGCCCCTGGTACCTAACTTCTGTCTTAGTTTGGGTTGCTATTGCTGTGAAGAGACATCGTTGCCATGACAACTCTTATAAAGAAATCATTTAATTGGAGTCATTTACATTTTCAGAGGTTCAGTCCATTATCATCATGGTACTGTATAATGGCATGCAGGCAGGCATAGATCTAGTGGATTGTGAAGTTTCAGAGGGAATTTTAAAGACTCCATTAGGACCCTTTGGAATTTTGAATTAAGAGCCTGTAGTTCTAGTTAGCTGGGTCTGGAGAATCAGCTGTGATTAATAAGATACCAGAATTACTAAAGCAAAACTTGATGCAGATCAGATGGAGCTAAGAAATTAGCTATGATTAAGACGAGACCAGCATCACTGAGGTGAAATCTTTTAGGAAGTGTTTCCTGAGAGCACAGCGCAGTTGTTCCAGAGGCAGCCAAGGTTGTACCTCATGCCGGTACCTGGATTTGGTAATGTGTCAAAGTCCCAGGTGGTTATTGGTTTTGAAGGCATGAAGAGATCATGGAGAGCAGCTGAGTCTGGGCATGTGTCAGGCTGTGTCCCCGAATGGAGGCCTAGAGAAACCATTGCATGAAGCTATAAAATTGAAGCCTGGATTGTCTTGGAGACCCCAAGATACTGGAGATACCAGAGCCATAGGTTACCTGCTGAGGGCAGCTGCAAACAGGGAGTGGAACCATCCCAAGAGAAAGAAGTGTGTTGCAGTCAACAAAGCTGAAAGGAGTTGAGGATGTGGAGAGCATTTTGACATCACAGATGGAGATGCAGAGTTTGGAATTTGCCCAGCTGCTTTTCAGTTTTTCTCTGGTTCAGTATTTTCTTAACATGCTCCCTTCTCTGTGTTTTGGAACTGTAATGTATATCCCGTGCCATTATATGTTGGAAGTATGTGATTTGCTTTTTGCTTTTGATTTTACAGGAGATTACAGTTAAGAGAGTACACGAATCTCGAAAGACACTTTGAACTTTAGGCTTTTAAATAAGTTTTTGACCGCTATGCGATCCTATGGGGATTTTGAAGCTGGACTAAATGTATTTTTACCTTCTGATATGGCTACAAGCCTTTGGGAGTCACACAGTGGTGGTTTGAAGGAAAATGGCATCTAAAGGGAGTGGCACTATTAGGAGGTGTGGCCTTGTTGGAGCAGGTGTGGCTTTGTTGGAGCGAGGGTGCACTGTGGAGACGGGCTTTGAGGTTTCATACATGCCCAAGCCACACTCAGTGTCCCAGTCCTTTTTCTGTTACCTGCAAGTCAAGATGTGGGACACTCAGCTACTTCTCCAGCACCATGTCTGTCTGCATGTCACCGTGTAGCACCGTGACGATAATGGACTGAACCTCTGAAAACGTAAGCCACCCCAACTAAGTGCTTTGCTTTTATAAGAGTTACCGTGGTCATGGTGTCTCTTCACAGCAATAGAAACCCTAAGACATTGGTTTAACCCAGATCTCATCCAGCTTTCCTAATTTCTCTGGAGAGTTCCTGTCTCTACTCCTCAGTGGCAGGGTGTATAGGTAGCCACCTCTGCACAGGTTTTATATAGTTTCTAGGCAGGGGTCCACCCTGGTTCTCAACCTTGCGTGACAAGTGATGATAATTTATTTACTGAGCCTCAGCTCCTTTTCTTCTTTTTTCTTTTCCTCCCTTCCTTCCTGCTTCCTTTCCTCTTGCCTCCTCTTCCCCCTGCACCTCCAGTCTTATGCAGCTTAGGCTCCCATCAAACTTGCTATGGTCAAGGACGACCTTGAACTCCTGATCCTCCTGCCTCTACCTAAGTGCTGGCACTGCAGGTGTGTGCCCACATACCTGACTTATATGTAGCATTTTGGATAAAATGGTTTCTGGTACTTAGTAAGCACTAACAATCAAGTCATCATGATGAATACTTGCATATAATTTGGAATCATTCAAATGTGAACCTGCTTATTTATGGTGTCTTTGTTTGCTTTTCTGTATAGATAAACAACCTGTGGAGGAACCGGTTTATTTCAGCTTACATGTCCAGGTCATAGTTCCTCATCAGTGAAAGTCAGAGCAGAAACTGGAGACAGGAACCATGGAGACAGACTGTTGACTGGCTTGTGCTCAGGAAGCTTCCTTATACAGTTTATATCCACTGGCCTAGGGCTGGTGCTGCCCACAATGGACTGGGCCTTCTGCCATGCTAAGGCAATCTCTCATAGACCTGGCCATTGACCAGTCTGATAAAGACAATTCTTCACTTGAGTTTGCTCCTTCCCAGGTGACTCTAGGCTGTGTCGTGTTGATAACCACTACACATGGGTCACCCAGTGTGTATGTGGGTTGCTTCCTCCATCTCTTTTTGTTTATAGATTTTAAATTCAAATTTTCGTGTTGATATTTTCATGTTGAAGGCAAAACATTTGCTAATATTAGTTCTGGAGGAAAACCACTCACATTAAAATGCTAAAGGGATCACAGAATTTCTTGGGGTCATGGTAAGTTGCCAGCCTGGCACTAGATGATGGACCTTGGAACGTCTACACTGATGAATATCAGATTGTAATGTTGTGAGCATGATGAATGACAGACACATCCAATGATCCTTAAGTAAGTGGAGAAAAAAACCAAATATGTTTAACTTGCTTTTAAAGATGTTAGTTCTGGAAATATTTGGGAAATAACAATTTAGCTTCTTACGTTTTGATCTTAATTTTGATATTTTGCTAATATGAAAGTGAAAATCAGAAACGCTTCTTGTTTTGGCTTTACTATAATTTCATGTCTCTTTAGCACAGGGTCTAAGTCCTCTGGATATTTTTTGGATGACCTTAGAAATCCTTTTAGAACACACATGTAGTACTATGGTAGTTGGCTGTCCCTTTGCCTTCAACCCGAAGAAGCAGTTAAGGTTGTGGAATAAACATAACCCTTGCTTGAAGTTTGTTTTGGATTTAGAAGCCATTCTGCAACAGATGAATTCACAGAGATGATGACAATAATCTAAATATTGGAAATGTGGGCAGAATTTGAGCTTCTGAATAAATTTTAAATTGGAAAATATGGAATTAAATTACATGTAGGTAGAATGCACTCACAGCCTTGGTCCTGGATGCCTCAGTTGTTTCATGGTGCTGGGCTTTATTTGATATGCAAGGTTGAGAGGTCAGGATCCATAAAATATTGTCGGAATTCCCAGGCAGAGTCTTGCCCTAAACAGTTGGTTCTTTAGAAAAAGAGAACTTTTTTTATTTGTTTTGAAATTTCTGAATCTGTAAAAACCAAGGTGGAGATTCCTGCTTTTTTTTTCCCCTTCTCTGTCTTCATTCTGTGTTTCTTCAGAACAAATTCTCTATGAGGTAAACCCCAGGGCAGAGGGGCTGCTTCAAAGCAAACGAGGCCCTTAATTTATCATAAAAGAAGAGTGGTTGTTAAGGCTTTATTGGATTACAATAAAGGCTCCTAGCACTGGGAGCCTGCGGTTTGCTTCCCGACATCACTGGGGGATCTTGAAATCATAACCACAGATTATAGCGACGAGCTTCCAAATTTCCATATCCTAAGCAGAGATGCTGCCTTCCTGGAGCTCGTGTGGAATGGCATGCTCTGTGATTTCAGGATGTGTATTGGAAAATGCTCTGTTTGGATATCACTTCAGGAGGGCTGTGATTCTCCAATCACCTCTGTGGTTACCACTCCGACATGCTTACAGAAAGGAGTGGAAGAAAAAAGAAAAACATAATAAAGCCATAGTGAACAAAAGATGGTTGTTGTAACTCCCTCCACCCTGTCCTGAATGCTGCCATTAATGTTCTTTAAAGTTCAGTAAAAGTTCTCACAAGGCCATTTTGGGTTAGAGCTGAGGTATAAGTGTATTTCATAGGTCTGTCTCTCTTTAGTACCAAGTGCAATTTTGTCATCTCCATAGACTAAACCTATTATCTCTCATGGTAGCCTGCATGTATCTATATATCCTGTCTATATAACATGCATGCACACACATACACACACATAAAACCTGAACATACATATATGAGAGCACATACACACATGTGTATGTAACATATATGCATATATATACACATACATATGTAAGTATATTTGTACTAATACTAGTATCAATGTATTTATGTTACATGAAAAATGTATATATAATCACTAGATATAGTAACTAAATTTATTTTTTGTTTTTTTTTTTGGTTTTTGTTTTTTTTTTTTGGTTTTTCGAGACAGGGTTTCTCTGTGGCTTTGGAGCCTGTCCTGGAACTAGCTCTTGTAGACCAGGCTGGTCTCGAACTCACAGAGATCCGCCTGCCTCTGCCTCCCGAGTGCTGGGATTAAAGGCGTGCGCCACCACCGCCCGGCTTGTTTTTCTTTTTTAAAATTTATTCTTCTTTTATATACTACACTCTGGCCACAGTTTTCCCTCCCTCCACTTCTCCCAGTCTCTCCCCTCCATCTCCCTTCTTCCCCAGGTCCACTTCTCCTTCTTTTCCCTTCAGAAAAGCGCAGGCCTCCTAGGGCTATCAAGCAAACACAGCCTATCAAGTTGCAATAAGACTAGATACCTTCCTTCATATTAAGGCTGGACAAGGCAACCCAGTAGGAGGCAAAAGATCCCAGAAGGAGACAAAAGAGTCAGAGGCAGCCCCTGCTCCCACTGTTAGGAGCTCCACAAGAAGACCAAGCTACACAACCATAACTTGTATGCAGAGGGCCTAGGTCAGTCCCATGCAGACTCCCTGGTTGTCAGTTAGTCTTTGTGAGACCCCATGAGCCCAGGCTAGTCGAATCTGTGGATTTCTTATGGTGTCCTTGACCCCTCTGGCTCCTACAATTCTCATTCCTCCTCTCCCACAAGATTCCCTGAGCTCCGCCTGGTGTTAGGCTGTGCGTCTCTGCATCTGCTCCCATCTGTTGCTGGATCAAGCTTCTCTAACGACGATTATCCTGGGTTTGGGTCTATATAAAGAAAGCAGAGTACCACTAGGAATAAGTTCATTGAACTATCTTTCCTTCCTTCCTTCCTTCCTTCCTTCCTTCCTTCCTTCCTTCCTTCCTTCTTTTTTTCTTTTTTCTTCCTTCCTCCTTTTTATATTTTTCCTTCCTTCTTTCCTTCCTTCCTTCCTTCCTTCCTTCCTTCCTTCCTTCCTTCCTCCCTTCCTTCTTTTCCTCCTCCTTCTCCTTTTTTTTTTCTTGCCATATTTGCTTCTATCCTCCGTCGCTTGTCTATCCAGTCTCTGATTCCTGGCCCCCCAGGTAGTGTCAAGCCTGGGATCCCTCTCATGACATAGGTCTCAAGCTGGCATATGCAAACACATATTAACCCAGAAGTCAGATCACATTGTATCCCATGGGAATGAAGGAGGAAGTAGACCATATCAGCAGATGCATCTGTATTTTGGGTTTAGCTCTTACACATCGCCCGGTGGCAATGTGCTGAAGGCTTGGTTGACAGTCTACAGCACCACAGAAGCAATTCCAGTTTTAGGAGGGGGAGTCCAGGAGAAGGAAATGAAGTCATTGAGTCCAAGTCTGTGAAGGGGATAATAGGACCTCAACCCTTCCCTTTTGCTTCTTGCTTCCTGGCCGCCATTAGGGGGCAGATTTGTTCTTTCAGGGCCTCGCCATCATGGAATGCTTTGCTATGCCACAGCACCAAAGCAACTGGACCACAGGACTATGGAATATACTTCTGAAACCATGAGATAAAAATACATTTCCTTTTCCTTAGAAGTTAATTATCTCAGGTGTTTGTATGAAACAATTTAAAACTAACAGTTTTTTTTTTCTGTAAGAGGTATTTGATTGAACAGATAAAGAGAAATTACATCAATTTGACTTCCTTTCTTTCCCAGGTTCTGTACGTATGTATGCATGTGTGCATGTATATATGTATGTGTTTTGTGTATGTCTGTGTTTGTATGATCACATATGTGCACATATGTGTGGGGGCCAGAGGCCAATATCAGGCATCCTTCTCTATCAATCTCCCCCATAATTTTGTGATAGGGTTTCTTACTTGACCTGGATCTTACCATTTCATCTGGTCAATGAGCCCCTGTGTAACCCCATTTCTGCTTCTGGATGCTGGCCAGTGAAACCCCGGTCAGTCTTCCTGTTATTGTTTCTCCCTATGATTGATTACAGACGTGTCTTAGGCCTTTCCCTATGTTCCAAGGATCTGGAATCAGTGTCTCATGCTGTTCCCCAAACACTTTACACTCAGAACCATCTCTGCAGCTCCCCCTATACATCATGCGTTAATGACATGAGAACAGAGCCCATAACATCTCTGTCATTATTCTGAAGCTGGAGCCTGAATTGCCTATTATCATCCAGCCTCGGAACTATGCCAACATTCCAGGGGTACTTTTTCTCACTTTCCACATCTGTAGGGAATAATGCTCATCTCTCTGGGAAGGGGAATCTGTGCCTGAAAAGGTGGGGCTCTCCTTCTACGTGGCCTGATGGAAGTTTCAGTTTTATGCTTCCACTTCTGAATAGGAGAACATTGAAGCTTCCAGGGGTTGGTTAGGATAACCCTTTGTCAAAGGTATCTGCCACAGAAAACTCAGAAATCCATGTCAGGGAGTGTGTTACGTCACAGCTAGGGAATCCAAAGACCCTGAAGATGCTTCTTAAGTGTATCTTCGTATCACCGCTGGTTCCCTGAAACGGGATGAGGAACCTTTGATTTTGTTCACTGGTTACCCCGCCCCCTTCCACTTCCCCTTCACCCCTCACCTTATTGACTCTGGCTTGCCTCATCGTGTGCTCCAGACGGTGGTGAGAGCTCAGGCATGACACAGCCATGCAGACACTTTGAAGGGGTGGCTTGGCTCTGGTCCCCTTGGCAGGTTGCTGCCTTGTACCAGGAGAACAACAGCTCTCAGAAACAGCTGCTGCTCAGCCCGGGTCTGGAATGTGAAGACACTTGGAAGGATTCAAAGCCAGAAGTCCCATAGCCCTCAGACGACAAAGGGAAAGAAATACGTGTTGCCTTAAGCCACTAACACATTGGAGTTGTTTATTGCCACAGGAAAGGCTGACTAATTTTAGAACCCAGTGTCCTTCTGTGTCTCCGTTCCTCTCACTGCCAGGGAGGCTGCTTCCTAAAGCTCATTTTCCTTGTGGTTGGAGAAAGGCCGTGGCAGATTCAAGTCACCTCCAGATGTGACAACTGCCAGAGGCAGAAAAGGGGCCACCTCATTCTGTGTTTGCTTAAGACTAGAGACGCACTTTGCAGAAGTCCCATTGGTCCTCCGTCATGCCAGAGAGAAATGGGTCACAGGTCTGTCCTCTAGACTTCATCATTGGCAGCGAGTGCGGTGTTGGCTAT
The DNA here is from genome assembly GCF_903992535.2 of Arvicola amphibius. NCBI lineage: Eukaryota > Metazoa > Chordata > Mammalia > Rodentia > Cricetidae > Arvicola > Arvicola amphibius. The sequence continues at coordinate 11,135,508 of NC_052050.1, read as the reverse complement.
GACTGGTCTGTGTCAATCAGGGTCAGCCCCTGGGGGTAGGGGAAGTAGCGGGACCTGTTTTTAAATCACATCTGTGAGGTGGGATGAGGGTGGCAATAGTTAGATATCTAATCTAAACCAGACCTTTGAAAAGAAGAAAAATGAAAGTTGAAAAGCAGATCTGATGTTTCCTACACTTGCTTCTGTGGCTTCCTCTTGTCCTTGGCCCCCCTAAGCAATCTTCTCTACTACTTTTTCTCTTCTCTTCTCTTCTCTTCTCTTCTCTTCTCTTCTCTTCTCTTCTCTTCTCTTCTCTTCTCTTCTCTTCTCTTCTCTTCTCTTCCTTCCTTCCTTCCTTCCTTCCTTCCTTCCTTCCTTCCTTTCCTTCCTTCCTTCATGTGTAGACATGTGTGTGTGTGTGTGTGTATGTGTGTGTGTGTGTGCATGCTCCCGTGTGTGTCATGTATACACACAGAGGGCACAGTTAAACCCCAGATATCGTTCCTCATAGTCACCTACCTTGGTTCTTTGTGAGATAAGGTCTCACATTAGGACTTGATTATCACCAATTAAGCTAAGCCTGTGTCTGCCTCCTCAGTGCTGGGATACAAGCTAGTGCCACCACACCCTGCCTTTATTCAGGATCAGGTACTCATGGTCTTGAGGCAGCACTTGGCAAGGTAAGCTACCTCTCTGGCTCATGTTCACTTTTCCTCTCAGTTTGCTTGTCGTTCTCATCCCCCCAACCCCCTGATTTCCTTAAAATATGAGCTATTCAGGGGTGAGAGACTATGGCAAAAGTTTCATGGAAAAAAAACCTGTTTTATTTTTCACTTTAAGTCTTGAGAGAGTAAAGTCACTCTGTGTTGGTGACACCTGTGGTGTCAGTCCCTGAGGACGCCTGAGTTCATGCAAACCTCTTTGCTAAATCCCAGAGACGGCTAGGGTGTCAGCCTTGGAGGACTACAGAGAAGAGGACAGTTTTCCATTTCCAATTGGAAAGGTTTAAATTTCAACAGAATAGAGAGACGTGAAGCTCCATGCTGTGTGATCTTTCTCAGTAAGAACACTTTGTCTAGATGGTGTTTATGTAAAAAAAAAAAAAAAACCCAGTCCCCCAAAGTGTCTTATTCTCAAAACTCAGCCTTAGCTCAACACCCAAAGTGAGATCCCCAAGTGATGGACCTTGAGGAGACACCAGGGAAAGAAACCGAGCAGGAACCAGAAGAGGAACCCACTCTTCTGCTCAAGGACGAGCCTTTGAGGGCCTGGATTCATGTGTCTCTTCACGGAAGACTTATTTCTTAGAAAACAGCCTGTTTGCTCTCAAAATGTTGGCGAAATACATCTTAGGTGTGGCCTCCTTTCTCACGTCAAGTGTAATGCAATTCCTTTGCAATGGTACTGGGTGCATTGTTCAATTTCTTCCTCAGCAGACAGACAATCATCATCACTTGTAAACTCAGGACATGTTTCGAGGTCTCAGTGCATGCCAAATCTACCCAGCCCAAAGTAGACTGTTTTCTTTTCTCTGTAGATTTATATTTGTGATAATATTTTGTTTCGCTTTCCTTAATTTTTGAAGAATTAGCTATTTTTACTTTATGTGTGTGTTTTGCCTGCATCTAGGAATGTCTGTGTACCGCTGGAGTTCCTGGGGTCTGCAGAGGCCAGGAAGAGGAAGTATTCTTGATTTGACCTTAATAACCCAAGACATATTTATAGATTTGTTTTCTTTTGAGTGCCCACATTTTAAATTTATTTTTTATGAATTAATTTTTTTCATTTAATTTATATCTGGCCACAGTTTACCCTCCCTCTTCTCCTTCTGTTCCATTACCCTGCTTCCCTTCTGCCCAGCCCCGATCCATTCACCTGCTTTTGTTCAGAAAGGGGCAGGCCTCCCATGGGTGTCAACAAAGCATGACATATCAAACTGAGGTAGGACTAAGCTCCTCCCTTTGTATTAAAGCTGGGCAAGGCAACCCAGTAAGGAGATTAGGTTCCCAAAAGCCAGTTCAAGCATTAGGGACAGACCCTGATCCCATTGCTAGGAATCCCACAAATTGACCAAGATATACAACTGTCACACATATAGAGAGGGCCTAAGTCTTTTTTGTTTGTTTGCTTTTGAGACAGGGTTTTTCTGTGTATCCCTGGATGTCCTGGAATTTGCTCTGTAGACCAGGTTGGCCTTGAACTCAGAGATCCACCTGCCACTGCCTTCCAAGTTCTGGGACTAAAAATATTCATCACTGCAGCCTGGCTGTAGTTTTTTTTTTTTTTTTCCCAGAGACTCTTCGTGAATCATTACAGGCATATAAAATAAGGCAATTGCCTTCTTTTGTGCAATTGTATATGTAATGTAATTACTTTACCAGTGAATCAGAAGGAGCTGTAAAGAGCAAAAAGTGAATCACAGAGCTAAGAGATCTGGTTTGAGGTAGGAACAGCATGCTGTGACGGGCAGTGGAACATCATGTCATGCTGTTGTCTAACATATGGCCGCGAAGACAGAACAGACTGAGTGATGCCCCGTGCCGCATCTCTTCTGGCAGTAGGTAGTGTCCAACTGGGGTCAAGGTTACAGACTTTGTAGGTCTGTCTGAGATCTCAGACCTTAATTTTGCCTTTATTGGATGTTCAGAAATAGCTGCCGGTATTGGAAACTCGATCTTGCAGCCTGATAATTTTTGACGTTCCAGAGTATTGTAAACCATTTTCACTTGTTGGGATCAGGGCTGGGGCATAGCGTGTTTTTGATCCCTCTCATCTCTCATCTACTTTAATTTTTTAAGAGAAAATTAACAATATTTACTTTACATTCTATTTAATTAGTTAGTATATGCGTGGTGCATGTGCACCACAGTGTGCACGTGGAGGAGAGGACAACATGCAGGGGTCATTTCTCTGCTTTCTTCCTGTGGGTTCTGGGTTCTACCTCAGGCCGTCGGGCTTGGCCGTACAGCTGAACCATCCCGCCAGCCCTAACTTAAACAAAACAAAGCCCAACTCCATGTGTTTATTTTATTGGTGTGTGAGCATGTGTGGGGGTGGTGTCTGTGCCACCTCGTGAGTGTGTGGAGGTCAGTGGACAATTTGTGGGATTCAGATCTCCTTCCACTGTGTGGGTTCCAGGGATCTGAGTCAGACGTTTAGGCTTGGTGCTCAAGCCACTGAGACGTTCTTGCCAGCTCCATTTTAAAAAATGCACATTTATTGATGGATGAGAAGAGACTTAGGGATGACTTAGGGATAAATCCTCAACCCTTCCAGACCCTGTCAAGCTCACAGACACATGCATTGTCTGTCCTCAATTTAGTGCAGGTGGGTAGCAAAGCTCTTCAACAGGACAGAAGTAGAAACTTCTCAGTATGGGGGTAAGGCCTATGAAAACTCCCCGGTGTCTCCATCCCCTTATATTCTGGCTGCGAAATTGACTGTATTTCTTGAGCACCTCTTGCCTCCCGGCTGTGCACAGGATGCTCTTTACCAACTCCCTCTCTCTCCATCTTGCACACCTGACAAATGCCCTGGTGGTCCTTCTTAGGTCAAGTGGTTTGTTTCCTTTGCCAAAATTTTTTTCTTAGCTGGGTGTTGGGGCACACGCCTTTAATCCCAGCACTGGGGAGGCAGAGTCAAAGGGATCTGAGTTTGGGGCCAGTTTGGACTGTAGAGTGAGTTCTCGGACAGCCAGAGACAGACAGAGAAACTCTGTCTTGAAGCCACCTGCCGGCCAAAAAATTATCTCTGCAGGCCAAGTCACTTTACATGTGTTCATCGAATGGGCTGCTGTTATATTCAGATGGCTATTGAGATGTATATGTAGTGATTTCTAGGTTAAAATTTGTGATTTTTTCAAAGGTAAAAGTAATATATTTGCTTTTAATGTGAGCACCTGGACTATATGACAAGCTTAACACATGTCAATAAACTCATGATAGTTACCAAATAAGCAAATGAATGGCTATAGTATAGTTTATTCATAAAGTGATAGAGATATAGTTTCTAAATTAGTAACTGTTATTTAGTAGAGACTAGAAATAGATCTTTTACTAGGTGCCATGCTATATTCTAAATAATCCCAAGTTTTCTGTTAAAAGTTTACTTCTTAGTTTCCCGTTGGGTTTCTCACCTTGGACAAGGGCCTTCTAGATAGCAACACCAGGGGATTGACACTGATTTTTCAAGAACAGGTTTTTATCAACAGGTGTCTGACATGAGCACTGAGATCCACAAGAAACGGTCCTTAGACCCCGTTGTGTGAGACTTGAACCTAATTTAGTTTAATTCGTTTACTGATAAAATTCTTGCTTATAAGGTAGAGGTATGGAGTTTTCTCTTAGGATAAAAGATTCTACCCTTGGTGAGTAAGCTAAGCTTATATTACCTTTCTTTCTTTTCTGACTCCGATGTGTGCAGGGAATCATAGAGAGTCATTTAAAGAGACTTCTATTTGATTTGCTATCTCTCCTATAATTCACATGTCATGTTGCTCCGAAACCTTGAAGCCATTGTCAGTTTTTCTTAGCAAAGAGTGAGAAAAATGCCAGTGTATTGGTGACAACTGTCAAAGACTGACATGCAAGGTTACACCTAGTATCTGTTGCACTTCAGAGATGGGTCAAGAGGTTAAGTATATTAAGGAAGAAGCCTGTGGCTAGATAGGTCCTAGTTGCTAAAGAAGAGTGCACTGTTCCTTTTATTTTCTAAATGGATGTACTATTAAACCAACTCCTAATAACTTATTTTTATTGTTCATTGATTACGCAGCTCTCAGCCCTCACCAGAGAAGATTCTATTTGCATTAGTTGATGACTAACAGGGAGACCCACAACTGGTCAAGGTGCATAGGATGAGACTATGGAATTCTCAGTCCTAAATAGAACATCTTTATTAGATCCCTTCTCCAAGGCTCAGGGGCAATTCCAAAAGAGGGCATGGAAAGACTGTAAGAGATAAAGATGGTAGATGGCTACTTACAACGCACTTCCTATTTATTTAGGTAATATTATATCCTTCTGGGGTCTTTGAAGAGTTGAAGACAGATAGTTATAGTTAAATTTTCCTTAGTTATGTTAAAAGATAAATTCAATATAAAACTTTAGACTCACAAAGATAGGATAGATGATAGAATATTTTCCTTAAGTTGCCAAATGTAAATGGACTAAATATTATAACTATAATTCTTGTTGATAACTGTTATGTTATATGTAATTTTACTCTGCTAAAGTTAAAACCTTTCTTTTTTAATGAAACAGAAAAGAGAAGATGATGTGGGATTCCCTTTGGTATGCTATGAATATATTTTTTTACCACTGGTTAATAAAGAAGTGGCTTCAACCTATGACAAGGCAGAATAAAGCCAGATGAGAAATACAAACAGAGATATAGAGATGGAGTAAGCAGAGTGAGGGAGATGCCATGTAGCTGCCGAAGGAGAACGACACCTGCTGGAATCTTATCAGTAGACCACAGCCTCATGGTGATACACAGATTAATAGAAATGGGTTAATTTAAAATGTAAGAGTTAGCTAGGAAGATGCTTGAGTCATTGGCCAAACGTGTTTTAATTGAGTTTCTGTGTGATTATTCAGGTCTGGGTGGCCGGGAAATGAAAAAGCAGTCTCTGACTATAAAGGGGCATGGCTTTGTGAGGAATTGGCAGTGTTCAAAACACCATTTATGAAATTTTTAAAGAACTAATAATAAAGAAGAAAAAAGAAAAATAAAAAACTTTTATCTTATGATTAATGACCAATGATTGTTAATTCCTGCTGTTTTTGGTTTTGTTGTTGTTGTTGTGGTGGTTGTTGTTGTTAGTGTTTGTGTGTTTCCCTTCTTTGGGAACTTGCTGGTGCGAGGTTATCTATTACCTATGTTTCATGGGTGGAACTAAAATCCTTGAGTTGGAATTTTCCTTCTAGTACTTTCTGTAGGCCTGTATTTGTAGATGGGTATTCATTTTTGTTGTTTTTATTGAGCTATATATTTTTCTTTGTCATCCTCCCTTCTTACCCCTTCCTCTTTTAACCTCTCCCATGATCCCCACAATTCTAATTTACTCAGGATATATTGTCTTTTTCTACTTCCATGTAGATTAGATCCATGTATGTCTATTTTAGGAACCTCTTTGTTGTCTAGGTTCTCTGGGGTAGTGAATTACAGGCTGTTTTTTCTTTGCTTTATGTCTAAAAGCCACTTATAAATGAGTACTATTATATTGTCTTTTTGGGTCTGGGTTACTTCACTCAATATGATATTTTCTATATCCATCCATTTGCATGCAAATTTCAAGATGTCATTATTTTTTGCACCATGTAGTACTCCATTGTGTAAATATCTTTAGCTATTCTTCGACTGAGGAGCGTTTAGGTTATTTTCAGGTCCTAGCTATGACAAATAATGCTGCTTTGAACATAGTTGAACACATGTCCTTGTGGCATGATTGTAGTATGAGGTTGTTAGTTCCCGGCTGCTCAGCCCTGAAATAATCACACAGAAACCATATGATTTGCAATACTGTTTGACCAACAGCTTAAGTGTATTTCTGGCTAACTCTTATATCCTAAAGTTCATCTCCATTAATCTGTGTATCACCATGAGGCTGTGGTTTCCTGGGTAAAGTTCTCACATCTGTCTCCAGTGGGGCTTCTCCCTGACTCCATCTTTTTTTCTCCCACCATTCAGTTTATGTCTTTTTGAGTAGGTGTAGGCTTGGTGGATAAAGTACTTACTGTATAATATAAATACCTGAGTTCTTATGCCTAGTCTCCACATGAAGAAATGTAGAAGTACAGATGAAAAACTTAGTATCCTTAGGTTAGACATAAAGGAGAATCATAAACCATGAAACAATTCTGTTCTAGTCCTCAAATGTTATTTGTATACTTGTTTATGTTAAATGTGTTAAACAGGTTATAAGTTCAAATTATACAGATCACAAAGTAAATAGTTAATACAGTTCTCAGTTTGTATTTCTAAGACTATAAACAAGATTTTGGTTCTCCATCTAGGCATAGTAGTCTGTGGGGGATATCATCATATAAATTGCCCCTCCCCATCCACCACAAATGGAAAACCACCTGAAAAGGTGGTGTCCTAGGGGTCAGGATGTTATTCCTAGGAAACACTAAAACTGTGCCTTCTCTGCCTACAAAGCTTTGGTAAGACAGTTGTCACGTTTCTGTCTGGTTTCCTACAGGGAATCATCTTCTCCACACTTTAATGCATTAAGGAAGGTGCCAAGTGTTTGCTAGATGCTAAATCTTAAGACATATGAGACTTTCCTTTGCTAGCAACTGATATCACTTATTTTTCTTGCATACTTACTCTTCCAACCTTAGTCCTGTATCTTCAATATCAACTTCTAGGCATTTCCTCTTAGTTATTTGAGGTACAATCCCCCAATCCTTCAGTTATTTTAGCAATAAACTACAGAGCTATATTTTCTCATATGTTGAGAACTGACTGCAGTTATTGATCCAGGAAAAATGATGGGAGCCAGGACATGACCTTGAAAAGCAGAACATCGTTCTGTGTTGTGTCTTTTTTGGGGGATAGTCTCTGGGAGGCTCTGTGATAATCTTTACACAGTTAAGACAACAGACTTCTAAAATCCCAGAGAAATCACAGGGCTGGTAACTTCAAAGTTCCAATGACGTCCACCCACAGAAATCTACTCTCTACATGTTAGGTTTTTTTCTGTTACTTTTTTGGGATTTTGGATCCACATGGGAGGCATTCTATACAGAAGGCATTCTAGGCTCCTTTTCAATTTTGTCATTTCTGGAGTGAGGCTTGACATGGGGTTTAACAGTTGTCTGCTGGCTTCAAGCAGCATTTCTGTGAACATTGTTGTAGGTTTTTCTACCTCTACAGCTTGCCCACAGTTGACAACTAGCTGTCCTAAAATGCAACCTTCCTTTTTAATGGCTTCTGGGACATGTAACAAAAACTATGCAATTCTACAATCTTTATGACTATTGACATTCTTTTATGATTCTAGGACAAAGCAAATGCATAATCCAGAGTTCTAGTGCTATGGGATTTACCTTCCTGTCTGATCTAGACTCAGTAAAGGCTGAGTATCTCCATAGTCCATCATTATCTGACTTTCAAGAGGAGGCTGCTTGCTGTTGTTGTAGAATTATCTGTGCATGCCAGTAAAAGATTATGTAAATTAGGTAGCCCCTGGGCATGCTTGTGAGCAATTCACTAGATCAGAACTGAGATGGTGCACTGTATTCTTTTATTTGAGTCAAATTATGAGCCGAAAATAAAGCTACCCCGCCTTAAATTGCTTTTGTTTGGAATTTTGTCATAGCAATGAAAAAAAACTAACCAATACACAATTCAACTCCAGGATCTCGTCTTAGAGGTCACCACCTGCAGTTGATTCTGGTAGCAATTGTCCAAAAAGCAGACCCTGAATTAAGGAGCAAAGTACAATTAGTTTGGGTGGCAGATAAACCCAGGAAACTCACCTGAAGAGTAAGAGAGCTGAGACAGGTTGAGAAGGAAGCCAGTGAATGTAGAGTTGCAGAATACATGGTTGCTAAGAACAACTAATGGAGGACTCTCATTGGCTAATAAAGAAACTGCCTGGCCCATTTGATTGGCCAGCCCTTAGGTGGGCGGAGTAGACAGAACAGGAAGAAGGAAGTGAGGTAGATGGCTCAGTCAGATGCTACGCCTCTCCTAAGTTAGACAGACTGCCATGCCTCTGCTCAGAGAGAGAGATGCGATGAAGCCAGCCACCAGGTCAGATGTGCTGAATCTTTCCCGGTAAGACACCATTCGTGGTGTTGCAAAGATTATTAGATATGGGTTAGTCAAGATGTGAATAAGAGCCTGAAAATAATGGGCCAGGCAGTGTTTAAAAGAATACAGTTTCCGTGTAATTATTTCAGGTATAAAGCTAACCATGCAGGAGGCAGGCGGCCAAAAGCTCCTCACTACAGAATGGCGCCCACGTGGATAACTGAATCCACAGAAAGCTTGAGAAAGCTTGGGAAAGAATAGAGTAAAGCATGTTTTCTTGGTCGCAGCAATTTCTTGGGTTTGGCTTTGCTTGCTAGAGCAAGCGTTCTCATCTAAGAGAGGCTTCCTGACTCAGCTTTAGCTGCAAAACCCTGCAGTCCTTTTAAGAGGTCCTGCCATGAAACACTTAAACGGTGTTGATGAAAAGCTGAACGTGTGCTTTTTGGTTTTCAGCCATAGCAGGAAAAAAGTTGTGCTGTTTTAAAATACTGGCTTTCTGGGCCGTCCTGCCAGGGCAAACTCTGACTCTTTCAAGCAGGCGGTCCTGACTATGGAGCTTTTGAGTGTTGTTTAACACTGTTGCAGCTTGCTTGCTGGCAGGGACCTTGAACCGCCACAGAGTTGTGGTGATAAACATGGCTCTGGCCGGTACCTCAGCCACAAGGCTGGAATCGCAGAAAGCTAAGGAATGGGCTGGATCTAGCTGTCAAAGCCACAGCTTTAATCCTACCTATATTGCTTGGTAAATTAAAGACTCGTGTGGTCAGAAAAAGAGAGATATACAGTAAAGAGAGATTCAAAGACAAAGAAAACCTCTAAATGGTTTGCAGTGAGTTAAAAATACATGCAGACTAAAAGTTAAAGTTCTTACAGTTAAAAAAAAGAGAAAGAAAGAAAGAAAAAGGAAGTAGTTTGTTGTGGTGGTACACACCTTTAATCCCAACACTTGGGAGGCAGAGGTAGATTGACCTCTGTGACTTCAAGGTGTGGCAGGACACACCTTTAATCCGAATGCCTGGGAGGCAGAGACGGAAAGACCTCTGTGAGTTCAAGGTGTTGTAGCACACACCTTTAATCCCAGCACTGGGAAGGCAGAGACAGACGGATTTCTGAGAGTTCAAGGACAGCCTGGTCTACAGAGTTATTCCAGGACAAAGATATACAGAGAACCTGTCTCAAAAAATAAAAGTAAAAATAAACGAAATAGAGGTTAAAATAAAGCCACACAAAGATGGAAAATACACAGAGAATCTTGATACTGTATGCTATTATGCTCTTTTTGAATTGTTTGAATGCTGAGGAAGGAGCAACAGCTGCTAAAAGATATTTGTTTACAAATGCTGCTGAACTAATCCAAGAAAGATATCTTGAAAATACCTTGACTTTAGAATTTGGATCTAAGGATATGATACTTTGGAAAAGAGATTCTTCTTTTATTTTTACAGAAAATGAGACCCGTTGGATTGCTTCTATCCCAATATGGTATGATAGACCACGCCCTCCTGAAAGGTTGCTGTGAACACCTTCAGAAAATTACTTCACCCAACTGATGACTGAGATGAACCTGGCATACAGGTTACACCATGAAAGATCTGATTAACAGCGTCCCCATTCAGCAGGAAGCAGTTTGGAGAGAAATAACTGTGCCCATATTCCCAAATATTGTTTATAAATGTTCTTTTACGTTTAAAGGGGGAGATGATATAGATATAAATAAGTTGGATTGTTGTGAATCTTGGTTACTGATATTAATTTAAGGTCAATCTTGTTATATGTATTTCTGATCTTGATTAAGGTATTGTGATTGTGTAGTTCTTTTAAGAATGTAATGTATAATTAGGAAATATAGGTTGCTAATGGATAATCATCGATAATAGTAAAGCTTGTAGTCATGGTAGATTTTCTAGATATATAGAGATATATTTCAGTTAGATAGGCATATCTTCCAAAGACTACAGAATATGGCATTTTAAATGTCTTAATAACTTAGGACTTTTTATGACAATGAGACATATCTGCTCCTGGCAGCACTAGCTACTTCAAGAGGAAAATGGGCATCGAAGAGGCTCCTTATGGAGTTTGATAGCCATTTGGGCAAGAAACTGCTCTTGGCTGGACTGATGCATAGACTGGACACAGAGAACCCTAAGAGAGAGGACTGCTGAACTTGCCTATAGGTGAGATGATCTTTCGGGGTTCCTGATTCATGAAAGAGTCTCCAAGACATTCTGCAGGACACAGCAGATACTGACTGAACTGCCTTTGAAATTTCCTGCATCATGGAAATGTCTCCTGGAAACTATGGGCCTGTAGACCGAAGATGGATGCCCCAACAGTACAAAAGAACTTTGGGTGACTGTCCAGGCAGCGAGATGTCTCTGTCATTTCTAGAGTTTGGAAGTTGCTTATTTCTTGTTTACTTAGGTAATATTATATTCTTCTGGAGTCTTTGATGGAGTTGAAGAATAGATAGATAGTTATAGTTTTCCTTAGTTATGATAAAAGATAAAGTAGATATAAATACTGTAACTGTAATTCTTACTTGATAACTGTTTTTGCCTTTCTTTTTTGTTTAAACAGAAAAAGGGGAAATAATGGAGGACTCTCATTGGCTAATAAAGAAACTGCCTGGCCCATTTGATTGGCCAGCCCTTAGGTGGGCGGAGTAGACAGAACAGGAAGAAGGAAGTGAGGTAGATGGCTCAGTCAGATGCTACGCCTCTCCTAAGTTAGACAGACTGCCATGCCTCTGCTCAGAGAGAGAGATGCGATGAAGCCAGCCACCAGGTCAGATGTGCTGAATCTTTCCCGGTAAGACACCATTCGTGGTGTTGCAAAGATTATTAGATATGGGTTAGTCAAGATGTGAGTAAGAGGCTGAAAATAATGGGCCAGGCAGTGTTTAAAAGAATACAATTTGTGTGATGTTATTTCGGGTTTTAAGCTAGCCGGCGACCAGGAGCAGGGCAGGACAAAAAGCAGGCCTGCCCGCAGCTCCACACTACAAACAACCAGGCTGCATCTCGATCAAGATTTTGTTAGTATATTTTAATGTGTTTGTGTGCTTCTCTTGCTCTCTTTCTGTTTATTTGTATGTATGTATGTATGTATGTGTACATGAATAGTACATATATGAAGATCAGAGGACAATGTGTAGAACTCAGTTCTTTTCTTACATATATGTGGATCATTGAAATTGAACCCAGGTTTCATCAAATTTGGCAGCAAGCACCTCTATCCCCTGAACCGACTCACCAACCCATTGTTTGAGACATTCTAAGGGCCTCCTGGGATGCATTAGAATGATTCCACTGTAAGTGAGAAAGATGTCTGTTTATTTACCAGTTTCTGGCTTTCTTTATTACCTGGGATGATAACACACCTTGTTTGCCTTACTTTGGGCTGAGCTTGGACTATGTAGCTAGAGTCTCAGACAGAAATAATTGCAGCCAGATGAAGGAGGGAGCTATGAGTAAGAGTTGGGACAGTTCAGTGAACTGGTGGGGACGTGCATAGTGGGCTGAATGAAGGTCATGGAAATGACCTTAATGCTTTGACAGTAAGGACAAAAAGTTTGCATTTGTATCACAGACTAGAGATTCTTGAACATTTTTGCATGTTAAGTTTTTTAATTGTAGTATTTGTAGGTTTTTGTCTGACAGTGTGACAAGTTAATTTAGGCTGCAACTAGGGGTTGGGATATCATCCAGCAAACTGTGATTGACGTATGGAGTGCTGGGAGGTTGCTGTAACATTGCTGTGGGAATTCGTACAGCCAGTAACCTTTAAGTTACCTGCCCACTTGGGCGTGGCCTCTTATGCTATATATGCCCGTGTAAAGTGCATGCTTACCCTCTCTTCCGGCCGTGGGATTTGTTTGCTGTTCCCCATTTGAGCAGAGGACTATATAATCTGTGAGTCTACTCCTCAATAAATAGCCCTTTATTATACTCAATTCTGAGCTAGTGTGGCATTTCATTTTAGTGTTCATCTTCATCTAGTGGCTATGTGGATCCAAACTCCACACCTACCAGGTGGACCAGCTTAAAGTCCTAACAGGTCCACAGCCCAGAGTGTCTTCCACCCCCACCCGCTTGGCTTGCTTTACCTACTAAGCATTTGTGTGTGTGTGTGTGTGTGTGTGTAAAACCCCCGCCACAGTGGAGTTAAGTGCATGCGGCAACTTGGGAATTTTTGCAGTTCATGTACAGTCCCACCCCCCCAGTCCCCCAGCTGTGTTCTTTGCTGAGTGGTGACTTGTGCAGCTTCCGTTTGTGTTCCATGCTTGTGAGTTCTGGACTTTTTGCTCTGTGTACGGAAATGATTTAATTGCTTTTAATTTGTCAAGCAAAGCATATTCCTCAGTATTTAACCAGCACCAAGTCGGGAAAACAAAGCAGCTCAAGACCATTTGTGTCACCACTGTTGCACCACTGCTAGTTACGATACTCGGGACCTTAAAGGTTATACCAGTACCCATGGATGAATGGATCCTGCGTACAATGAACATTGAGACATTTGACTATATTACTGAATCTTGGGTAGGAGAAGCAATTTTCAAAGGAATGAGGAGACAAATGTTTTAGTTGTGGTAGAATAGGGCATCTGAGGAGAGATTGTAGACAAGGAATTCCTAGGAATAAGATTTTCTCTGGGGATGGTAAGAATAGGAGGAGTCAGCCTTTAGGTATGGTAAAGGCCGACATTGGACCAATGAATGCAAATCAAGAAAAGACAGACAAGGCAACCCAATACCATTGGGAAACTCCTTGGGGGACCTCTCGCAGACCCCCAAGTCAAAAGTGGTCCAGTCATTCCCAGTTACTGTGGAAGACATGTCTCACCAGGAAAATTAAAAAAAAAATCCAGAGCCTTCTATAAAAGACCAAACTGATCTGGATGATGGAATAAACATGGAGATTGAATCAAAAATTCTAATAGGAAATAGGAAGCGTATATTCTGGCAGACTTCTATAAATGATCAACTTTCAACCTCAAATGATCGAGATTTAGGTAGAGTCTTCCCACCTTAAGTAAGCCAATTACGGTAAAAAGCTCTCACAGGTGTGCCCAGTTGGAAGGGTTTTAGTTGATTCTGGATATTGTCACATTGACAACCAAGATTAGCTGTTGCAGGCATTTTGAAGATTCAAATTTGTTAGTATTGTTATATTGTTGTATTTAGTTGTGTGTATATCTGTACATCTATGCATATATATGTGTGTGTGTGTGTGTATGGGGTATATGTGTGTGCATTTGTGTGGGAATAGGAAGGCGTATGACATGTAGGTGGATGTATACATGTGTGCCTGCCTGTAGAGAGCAGATTTTCATGTTGAGTGTCTTCCTCTATCATTCCCAATTTTATTTTTGAGACAGGGTCTCTCATTAAACCTAGAACTTACCTAATTGGCTAGACTGACTGGCTAGCGACCTCTGTAGATCTTTACCCCAATAAGTGGCAGGGTTTTAAGTGCTGCTGTACCCAGGTTTTTATATGGGTACCAGGTAGTGGGTATTCACCCCAACCATGACTTTGGTGGATAGAGGTGGAGCTTGCTTGCTGACTTAACTCCTCTAAGAGAAAGAGGGGAGGGAGCTGCTCATGCTCTCATGTAAGAGTTGGAGATCAGACTACCGGTTCCATTCATCCATGGGCAGATGGAAGACCTCAGTGGCTCTCTGTTTTGTTGTTATTCATGAGTGTTCCTAACAATTCGTTGATATTCTTTTATTTGGGCTCTCATGGATTTACATACTTTTACCTATAGCACTAGGAATATGAACGTATGTCATCATGCTTGTGTTCGAAGCACTTTACCCCATGCCATCTCCCAAGTTCATGCCTTATGCTTTACGTTGACTGGTGGGCATATTGGTGCTGGTTTTATACTTTCGTTTCTAATACTTCTCTAAGTCTGTTTAAAAGTGTCATGTATTATGGCTTTATGACTTTGGATGTAAAAAGGATTTTGTCATTTGTTTATTTTATTTTATTTTGAGACAGGGTTTTTCTGTAGCTTTGGAACCTGTCCTGGAACTCGCTCTGTAGACCAGGCTGGCCTCAAACTCATAGAACTATTCTTATTTCTGCCTCCTGAGTCCAGGGATTAAAGATGTGCACCACCATTGCCCGGCATGAAGAGGATTTTGAGAATTAGTTGATTTTAATCTTCTTTACACATTTTGACAAAAAGTTAACAAAGAGTGAATTTCTCCACACACATACACTATACATACACACACACAGGCATATTCATATAAAATTGATGATTTTTGCCCACATACACACACATATTCACATAAAACAATGATGATGTAGTTTTCATGGGGTCTATTCTTTTCCTTTCCTCTGTGTCTATTCTGAAGCTCCCATAAATAACATTTTAATTAGCTGGTGAAGTGCAGTTTCCATTTCCGTGGGATGATTTGTAGAAAGCAGAATCACCCAGTGTAGAGGGGTAAACCATGCAATGACGTCATCTCTGGGAGAGCATCTCTGACCACTGCATACATCTTTGAAATGCGTTCTCATTCACGGAGCTGTCTTAACGCTCTAAATAAACATTGCCAGCAGGTTTTTGTCAGGGATATTTTCAAGGGGGAACTGCGACATTTGTTTAGTGCGTCGATTTTCCAGGAATAACTGTGCAGTCCACCCCTTTTCTTTCTCAGCCGGACTGAAAACCACCCCTTACACAATAGCATGTGCTGAAACACAGCTGGCAGCAAATGACAGCTGCAGAAAGAACTACATCGGTGTGCTTTCTGTAGCTGTGGCTTTGCTTGACCACAGTCTGTCTTTACTCTCACTGACTGTTAGTGACGTCAAAGCAAAATGCCTATGCTGAGGGAAGAATGGAAAATACCTCAGGAGAACATGCTGGGTTGCCTCACTTACAATTGAATCATTCGGCTTAATGACAGGACCAAGAATCTCCAAGAAAGAATGATATTTACATCATTCTAAGAGCACTCGTGTTTCCCCTGAGCTTCGTGTCCTGAAGGGAACAATGACATTTCACCAAGAGAAAGCTTTTTATAAAGTGAAAGTCAAAAGTCAAACTTTTGTTCCCTCCAAAATTTTATATGTGAGCTCCCAATGGCCGTATGATTGGCCGTATCTCCAGATTTGAAAGTCAAATTTTATTGTGATTTTTTATAGGAGGGGAGACTGCGTTTAATACAATAATGAAAAGAGCATCATTTTCCAGTAATCAAATAAAATGGAATCTTAAGACGTTTGCCCCAAAGATAGAATGGGGGTTTTGGGAGGACATTGGTCTTAGCATAGAGTGGGGAACCCTGATGGCTCCTTGGCCTTGAGAAGGAGGGAGGGGAGGTATGGGTGGAGGGGAGGGGAGGGGAGGGAAGGGGGAGGAGGAGGGGAGGGAGGGGGGAGGAGGAGGGAAGGAGATGGAAATTTTTAAATATAAAAAAAAAAATAAACCATGAAAAAAAAAAAAAGAAAGGGAGAGACCCAGGCATTGTAAACTGGAGACATCAGAAGTTTGTCTCCTTGGCTCCTGGAGAATGTGAGCGTGGGACTCTAATAATATGTCACTAGGAGAATGAAGTTGTGATGGCCAACTTTTTCACTCATAGACAGAAGGAAGGTTTTCCTAGGTCCTCCACCATCCCCAGAATCATTAACCCTTTCTAAGGAGAACTCTTGAGTCCAGACTTCTGTTGGGACCATTTGGAGTCCTGGCCTCCAGCTGCTCTTCCCTGCTAGAGATCTTTACTTTCCTTCTGATTTGAGTTACTGAAAGCTGTGTCAAAGTTGTTTACCAGTTCTGCTTCACAAGCACATGTTGCCTTGACCTTGAGGATCATAGGATAAAGTTTTCACCTGTTGGCCCACTTGACTGTTGGGTATATAAGCCTCCATGATGCTATTGAATAAAGGGCTTCTTACCAGTGACTAGAGGTCCATGTCTCTGTCTCTCTGTCTATGTGTGTCTTTGTGTGTTGTGTTTCAACCTCCAGCCCCTTGCCCAAAGCTTGCAAACTGTATGGCAGCGCATAGAGCGAAGACTTCCTGTCTTGTGTGAGAGAGAGCTAGAAAAAAGGCTGAGTGGGGCTATTTCTTCTTATTCATGTTCTATTAGCCATACAAAGAGTAAGTGTGTTAGTCATGGAAACTTTATTGTGAATTACTTTACTTGGTTTACTAAATTTCCTTTATCTTTTCAAATGGCAAGGTTCAGGATGCTCACCCTTCCTTAATTCAACAAGTAGTGTTTGCTATGTGACATGGTACCACTATTTAAACATTTCTTTTTCTTTTGAAAGGTGGGAGGGATTAGTCTGGAGAGCAAAGGACTTTGGGTACTTTGTGCTTTGGAGCAAGTCAGGAGAAAGAGCATGAAGTTTAAATTTTGGAAATGCATGGTATGACTCTCTGTAGTGTGTGACTGTATGTGTAGCATGTGTGACTATGTTTGTGTGTGGTGTGTGACTGCATCTGTGTGTGTGTGACTGTGTGTGTGGTGTGAGTGTTTCTCTGTGTGTGGTGTGTACACATGGTCATAGTTATGGATGTGGTATGTATTTGGTATTGGAAGGTGGAACTGTTCCTTGGTGCCTGGATCCTAGTTGCTAGACAGTTTTCCAGTTGCCATCAAGAACATCCCACCACTTTGCCTTACTAAGTCTGCTTCTGTGGAGAAAAGGGTCAAACACACACTGAATCGAGGAAAAAAAAATCTGTGCTTTTGTACTTGTGCTTTAAGGCTATGTGGCATCAACACTCATTGACTCATTTGGTGCCGCCAGCCTGGGTATTTTTTTGTAGTTGGCTTTTCCTGGCAATGGAATTCAGATATTAATGAGTCAGTAGAGAGGTGAATAGAAGCAAAAGCAGACAACAAAAGCAAGCTCTTAACTTGTCCAAACTATCAGAGTTATGCCCAAGGTGGCATACCTGCATTTTGTAAAAACTTTAAACACAACCCTTATGTGCTAGCATGCAAGCCATCAATACCTAGCAATCTCCTCGTGGTCTTACTGTTTTCTCTGCTGACCAGTTACATACCATTTCACCTCACACATCATTGAAGAAGGATGTTTCAGCTTTACAGAATATGCTAGCATCTGCCCATCACCTGGTGATGGTGATAAATCATCTCTATTCAATCGATTTTTCTCTTTCCCAGTGGAATGAAGACATCAGCCTAAAGCCTTTTGAGTGATGGGCTTCTTATGTAGCATCTTAATGCCCATGAAATACTCACTGCTTTTTAATCATTCATTTCAGAAGCCTAACAGGTCGGGAACAGATCAGGCGGCAGATGTTTTTAATTCTGGACCATTTGTTTACCATGGCACGGGCACCTTTGTTTTCCTGGCTGCTGGATGGATGGTTCTTTTCTGGGTTTGTCAGTCTTAACACTGGTTAGTGATTTGTGTTGGGCTATTAAGCATGAAAGGAAAGCTACGTAGTATTTTTTTTCTTTTTCGGGGGGAAAAGAATAGATAAAATGTCCCTGAGTAAATACTAGAAAGGCATTAGAAGTTTTCAAAGCTGGCTCAGGAAGAAGTTACACTGCACAGTGCTTGGGAGGCCTTTCCAAGTGGAAGCACTCATGGATCATGATCTAAAGATTCCGTTAACGTATAGTGTGGAAAACCAATGCTTATTTGTAAATGTCTTATCCGTTATCAATGAAATGAAGCTCACTATTTCTTGAGACAGACCTTAGACTTATACTAAAAAGAATCTGAATGAGCCCTTGCTGAAAACGAACAGATAAACAAATTGAATGGCAAATTAGGAAGATAAAGGAGTAGGGCAGGTCATTCTGGAGTGGATGCCCAAAATATGCCATGCACTTTCCTAGAGTTTTAGGAAATATATGGTTTAGTGAGTAAAGAGAGAGAACTAGAGTGTTTTAATAGTTGAAAGAAAGACTAACATAAAGAAAAACACACTCCCATATTATCCTTCACCCAGACCATCAATGAAACAAAACTAGCCCAAAACAGGGAGACTATTTTTAATTATTTGAGCAAACAGTCTCATGGTTGGGGTCTTGGCCTCTTATTGAAGAATGAGTTAACACACAACGCATTGCAAAGGGACAAGGAAAAGCTACATATCAGGTTATAACATGCAGCAAGAAAACAGCGGCCTGAGCAAGTGAAGACTGGCGTGAGTCCCAGTTAGTTTTGGGGGCTTCTTTTTATGGGGTCTGAAGAAGGAAGGAATCACTTATGGAGGAACATAGTTTGAGGGTCATTATGTTGAAGAACAGATTAAGTTAAAGAAACACTTTTTTTTCTATTGCACATGTCTTTTCCCACAATGCATCTGCCATTGTTCAGGGTGGGATGTGCATTCAGCTCAATGCAAGTGTGTGTGTGTGTGTGTGTGTGTGTGTGTGTTTGTTTGCTAACAGGCTTCTAGGTGCATTGTTTGAGAGAGAGTGTATATGTGCTAATATTTCATGCAGGTAAATGTCCTAGGTTGTGTGTGTGTGTGTGTGTGCGCGCGTGCGTGTGTGTCTAGTCCAAACCAAGTGGAGTCCTAGGGTGCCAAACTACTCCCTATACTTGTATGCTTCATGTTTATGTTGACAGAACACCTGGTGAAGACCTGTGAGATGGTACCTCTTGCTCTTCTTGAATGAAAAGCAGGAGTGGAACTGTTACATTATCAGGTGGCAACACAGAGAGCTAGTTTCTCAGGAACCTTCAGAACTGAGATGAAGGGTGTTTGACATGGAAACTTTGGTCTAAACACTATCTGCAGGTGTATATTTGGACCCCTCCCAGGATGTCTTTATGGTTCCTTTTGACAGCAGCGCATATGTATGGCATGTATTCACTTTTACCCTGGTGTGAACAATCTCCTGCGGCTCCATCGCTGTGCCCAAGAAAAGTCGTGCATCCACACCACCGTCTCTTCTTCATCCATGCTGGAGCAGGAAGATCGGTGGGTGCTACTTGAAGCTAACGTTTGAGACCTCAAGAGGATGGGAGGTAAATATAGAGCTTCTGCATCGACACAGTTCTGTCTCTTGCCCTGGGAATACAGTGAATGGAAACACTTGTACAGGCGTGAAAACAAATCTCCACAGGCAGGTAGGGAGGGTCTGGAGAGTGTCTTGACAGGCTGCCAGCAGCCGGGATTTTTCTCTGCACAGCAGGGCCAGGACTTAGCTTATCAGCTGGAGGTTTATATTACTAGGTAGTTAATCAAACCAGCCGAGTATAATGATCTCTCAGGAGAATTAGAATATGAACCCCTTTGATAGATGTCCAATTATTTTGGATTACGTGAAGTTTATGAGGTTCTCAGGAAATTACGTGTGACCCTTATTTGGTGAAAGTTAATTGCCCTCCAGTCTCGGTATTGCAAAGCCTATATCCGGCAGGAGTCTGATGGAAATGGTCAGGCTTGGGGCTGTTGTATCAATTGCGATTTGGGGTTAAGAGATTGAAGTGGCAAAAAGGTCAAGGAGAGAAAGAATTAGAAATGTGATATGTGGCTTTACAGATTTAATTTAGGTCTGAGAAGAGAGATGCCAATCACAGGCTAGCGAGTTCTCAGGTTGAAAGAGTCTAGAATTATCTGAAATTCCAATTGGCTTAAGGGTTTGCAACGTGTGTGTGTGTGTGTGTGTGTGTGTGTGTGTGTGTGTGTGTGCATTCAAGCTGATGTCAAGAAAAAAAACTTGTGTGTTCTTCCTCAGGTACCTTTTACCTTTTTGTTGGAGACAAGATCTCTCATTGGCCTGTAGGCTGCTGGCCATCTAGCTTCGGGGTCCATGGGTATCTACCTCCCCTCTTGTTATCACTGGCATTCCATGTGGGCCCCATCACATACGTCTTCTTGCATTGGTTCAGGGGATCAGAACTCAATTCCTCATGCTTGTAAGGTACTTTCTTGACTGAGCCATCTTCCCACTCCAGAAATTTCAATTTTATGATAATAATTGATAAGAGCAATGGCACAGGGGTGAAGCTGATGAGGGTGGCCTACTGGAAGGGAGTAGAGTGGCCTGGGTGGGTTTTGCTTTTTCAAAACACACACACATTTGCATTGTGCTATTTTTTTGTGTATGCATTTACATATGTGTGCATATATGCATGTAGGTTTATGTACACATTTGTGCACAATTGTGTGGAGGCCAGAGATTCGCTTAGAATATTTTGTGCGGTTTGTTTCCTCCATGTTTTTAAAGATAGGGCCTTTGTTGGATCAGGAACTTGATGACTCCACTAATTACCTTGACCAGTGGGATTCAGGGATTTTCCTGTCTCTGCTTCCTCAGTGCTCGGATGGTAAGGTATGATATTGTACCTGAGTGCTCCTCTGGATCTTCATCACTTGGAGGCTCCTGATCAAACGCCTCCTATATGTGTGGTAAGCACTCTTATGAACTGCTCACATCTCATTACCGGTATCACCAGGTACCGCCATGCCCTTTTCCCGTGTGTCGTAATGGATGCAGCTTTGCCTTCGACATTATCTGCTCTGGGTCACCAAGCTAACAGTGTGTCCTGGAACTTTTTGGTACAACAAAGTTTCCTAGGCAGAGCGTCATCTTAGGATCTTCTCTGGTTGGGTTCACTTTTGGATAGCAAAGTATAAAAACCACAGAAAATATGGGTATGACAAGGTGTCTGTGCTCTGGAGAGCAAATGCCCGGTTATAAAGTCTAGCTTTATCATCCAATAGAATATTAAAGAAAGTAACTTATACTTTCTATGTTTTAATACCCTACTCTGTAATGGGGAATTATAAGGAGGAGTCCTTATATAGTGATTTTTGACTGTTAAATTCAATGGCTTTGTTTCCAATCAGCTCCATGCAGACAGGGATTTCTAAGCATTTTAATCTCTGTAGTATCTGTAGAGGTTGAATCTTGCCAAATGAAGTAAATACTGGTATTTGTTCAATGAATGGTGTGGTGGTTTGAAAGAAAATGGCCCCCAAAGGGAGTGGCACTATTAGGAGGTGTGGCCTTGTTGGAGGAAGTGTGTCACTGTGGAGACAGGCTTTGAGGTCTCGTATATGCTCAGGCCAGGCTCAGTGAGACAGAGCACCTCCTGTTGCCTTCTGATCACGATGCAGCCAGCACCATGTCTGCCTGCACACTGCTGTCCTCACAGCCACCAAGGTTCCTACCATGATGATGATGGACTAAACCTGTGAGACTGTAAGCTGCCACCTCAAATGTTTTCTTTTATAAGAGTTGTGGTGGTCATGGTGTCTCTTCACATCATTAGAAACCTTAAGACAAATGGCTACTTGCAGAATGCCAAACAATGGCTGGAACACAGTAACCCTTAGCACATGGTGGTTGTTGGTATGATTTTTCTTAATACTCTGTCTTAATTCTTTCAGTATCTAAGCACAGTGCTTGTACATGGACGGACTCTCGTCTGCTGAGAAAAATTATACAGCCTATGTCCAAAAATGAAGCTAGAATTAGAATGACCACCATGTAAACAATATTAGGTCTCTCATCCTTTTGTTTACATTGGTAGCTGTCCTGGGATTCAGTGCTAAGACTGGTTTAAAAAAAATCTTAATTAGAAATATTTAGAAGGCTAGAACTATTGAAATAGGCATCAGTGATCACTGAAAGTTTGCTTAATTAGTTTTTCATGGGCAGTTTGGAATTGGTATAATCAGAAAGCCCTTGTTGATACTGTTTCTCAGAGCAGTTGTTCGGTGATGTGTTTTCAGGATCCGAATCAAAAGAACATTTTTCTGCAGTCTACATAAACCTGCTTGGCAAGCATTCCTGTTTATGGAAACTCCAAATGTATATTTGTATTCTTTTGAAAAGATTGGGAGTTGGAAGGGAGGTCACAGGGGGAGATTAGGGTTCTAGCTTCCCACTCAGCAAACTGAATTCTTGAAGCCTTATCTGATTTCAGAAAGTAAGCAGAAGTTTAAGCTGAGTCTAGACTCTGGCTGACACACAGACAAAAGAAAAGAATCTGCTCATTTGAAATCTAGTAACAGATTCTACTCAACAGTTTGGGAGAAGAGACCAGGCCACAGCAGACGTGCCCTTTCCTTTGTGAGCCACTACTGTTTTTCACATGCTCAATCTCATTTTGTTTTGACCACCACAAAAAGCAGGCTTTACTATAAAAATCTACACAGAGGAAACAGGCTCAGACCAAGACATGCTACATTAAAACACATCTTAAATAGTTTTCACTATAGGAGGTGTCTTATTTTTTTCTGTTATTTTGCTGATGTTGTGATAAAAAAATTATCCTGATAAAAGCAACGTAAGGGTGAAGGTTTATTCTGGTTCGTAATTTTAGAGGATATAGTCCACTATGGTGGGGAAGACATGGCATCAGGTGGGGAGGACAAAGTGGCAAAATCAGGGCCTGGATGGTCATAATTCAGCCACATTTAGGGGGCAGAGAGTGAACAGGAAATACAGCTGGGTTCCAGAGCCCCAAGGTCCACCCCCAGTGACTCATTTCTTCCAGTGAGGCTCCACCTCCAAAATGTTCTAGAAGTTTCCCAAACAGTGCCATCTACTGAGAACCAAGTGTTCAAACATATAAGCCTATGTTTCTCTAATAGAAAAGCATTTGATTTCCAGACCACAATGGGAAGTCCTATGCACCTCTAACAGTGGAAAGTAGACTCCAGCTAACTGTCCTGAACACATTACTAAGTATCAAAATACAGCTGATAACCAACCCTGTTGCTCTCCGTCACCCTGATCCCAGACCCCAACTGGGTTATCATGAGGCAGTTCTAACAGTGTATTTTAATATATTTCCAAAAGGCAAATATTTACTAAGTGTATATTAAAACACTACTTTATATCTAAGCAAAAACATCTCCTTCATCCTATGTGGTAGGTAAGCGGAGTCAGAAACTCCTTGATTATGAGGCTGTATTTTCAACTCAAGGTCTTTACAAAGAACAGGGTACACTCATGGCCCGCACTTGTCTCACCCTGAAAACCTTGTCTCGTGTGGTGTTCAGTTATAAAGTCTTTTAAATACTCCTGGGTGTTTACCCAAAAGACTCCAAAACCAACACATCAAAGAGACACATTTCATATGAGTGTTTGCTTATAATAAATAGCTAAGTGATGGGCTCAGTCTAGGTGTCCAGCAGCAGAGGAACAGAGAAAGAAATGGGGCATGAGAACACACATCATAGTAAATAAATGGAGCTGGGTATGGTGGCACATGCCCTTAATGCCAGCACTCATGAGGCAAAGGCAGGCACATCTCTGATTTCAAGGCCAGCCTGATCTATATAGCAAGTTCTAGGACAGCCAGGGCTACACAGGGAAACCCTACTTCAACACACCAACAACAACAAGAAAAAAAAAGAAATAAAGAAAAAGGAAAGAGAAAAAGAGAAAGAAAAAAAATTTCATAAAGCATGTCACTACACTGTTTGCAGGAAAATGGATGTAACTGGAGATAATAACACTGAATGAATTAAATGAACCCCAAAACAAAGCTTATATGTTTTCTCTCATATGTGATTATGGTATTTTATATAGATACATAAATTCATGTATGCTTAGTGACATAAAAATAAAAGCAAAACTTTTGAGGGGCAAAGGGGATTAACAAGAGGTGGGGGGAAAAGGAGGATGGAAGGGTACGAGAAGAAATTTTCTCAGCATGCAATATACATGCATATGAAAACTTAGAAAATACAAAGTTCTTTGTGTGTGTGTAGTGTGTGTGTGTGTGGTATGTGTGGTATGTGTGGTAAAGAGTGCATGTACATTTGTGTGTTCGTGAACATGGAAGTTAGAGGTGGATATCAGTTGTTGTCCTCAATCACCTCATGTGTTGAGACAGGGTCTCCTCCTAATCATGGCTCCTTGATTTGGTCACACTAGCTGGCCTGTGGTCCACAGGGACCCTCCTGTCTGTCTCCCCAGTGCTGAGATTACAGGTGCATGTTAGCATGCTTAGCTTTTTTTCTTTAAAGTATATTTATTTTATATGTATGAATGTTTTTTATGTTCATATAAATCTTTTTCTTATTAAAAATTTCTGCCTCCTCCCCGCCTCCCATTTACCTCCCCCTCCCCCTTCTACTCTCCTTCCCTCTTTTGTCCGAAGAGCAGTAAGGGTTCCCTGCCCTGTGGGAAGTCAAAGGTCCTCCCCCCTCCATCCAGGTCTAGGAAGGTGAGGATCCAAACAGGCTAGCTCCCCCCCCCCCCCGCCAAAGCCAGTATGTGTAGTAGGATCAAAGTCCAGTGCCATTGTCCTTGGTTTCTCAGCAGCCCTCATTGTCTGCCATGTTCAGGGAGTCCGGTTTCATCCCGTGCTTTTTCAGTCCCAGTCCAGCTGGCCGTGGTGAGCTCCGATTAGATCAGCCCCACCATCTCGGTGGGTGGGAGCACCCCTCACAGTCCTGACTTCCTTGCTCATGTTCTCCCTCCTTCTGCTCCTCATTTGCACCTTTGCTTGCGAGCATGAATGTGAATTTTGTGCATGTCTTGGGCTTGCAGGTGCTAGAAGAAGACATAGCTGGTACTTGGAGTTACAGATGACTGTGAGTCCCCATGTGGGCGATAGAACCTGAACCAGGGTCTCTTCCAAGAGTCATTAGAACTTTTGACCTCTGGCCCATCTCTCCAGCCCCCACACTCAGATTTTTGTTTGGTGCTGAGAAAGTAAACTTACGTCCTCATGTTCTTGTTCTCAGCACTTTACTAACTGAGCCCTCTCTGCAGCTCCTTAAAAACAGAAATTCTTCAACTGGAAACCTGTTTCTTTAATAAAAGCCATAGATCACTTCTGGAGTCTCCCACAACCAAACTACTGGTACAGTAGTTTGAAAGTACTATATAAATATAACTGTAGATGGAAGTTTCTGTCTTGCCCAGTCCTGCAGACATTCAGTCCCAAAGAAACACACAGAGGTGTATAATAATTATAAGCTGTTTGACTTATTAGCTCAGGATTATTATTAACGAACTCTTACAATTTAACCCACAATTCTTGTCTATGTTTAGCCATGTGGCTTGGTAACTTTACTTAGTAAGGCATTCTCAACTTGCTTCCTCTGCATCTTACTTGTGATTGACTCTGCCTTTCTTCTTCCCAGAATTCTCTTAGTCGGTCACCCCGCCTATACTTTCTGCCTGGTTACTGGCCAATCAGTGGTTTGTTAAACTAATATGAGTAACAAATCTTTACAGTGTACAAGAGCATTATCCCATAGCACATAGCCACAGATGAAAGCTAGGGAATATATAATTCAACCCTTTGTTTTGTCCCTCCAGCAAATAATGAGTGTTTGGGGGGAACAAGAAGGGTTTTCAGGAACAGATCTTTTCCCCAGCAGACAGAAAGCAGACATTCATTTTTCCTATGAGCCGAGGGATGATATTGTGAATACCTGACCACTTTGTTCTTGTCATTAGGAAACAATTTTCTGACAGAGTCAAACATGTTCTGTGCTCCAGTTGTCTAGATGGGTTTTGTTGTTGTTTTAATAAAGAAAGCCAACTAAAGTGTTAGATCAGTAGCCTTTGATTTCTAATCCAAGGTAGAACCCCAGGTTTGCTCTCTGGTTCTTTGTTGCACACATTCCTAGAATTCACGAATTTTGCCCTGAACTTTGGCGGGTGGGGACAAGAGCCAAGGTCTGGACAAGGCTTTTCAATTAATGCCAGTCACAATTCTGACATTCCTGTTCTCTTCTGTGCTGGCATGTGACATGGCTGGAGGCTTGTATTTTGTTTCATTTACTGACCAAGCAAATGAATGCACACTCTTGACTGTTTGACAAGCATGGCAAGTGTGCAGAGATGGAGCTGCAGCTGGGGGCACTTGGTGTTTTAATCTAGGCAACTCCTTACCTGTAAGTTTTGCTTTGCTTGACTAGGGTTTGTCAGGTCATGTCTGGAATGCAAATGTATTTTGGCTCTTAGGTGCTGGGGGAAAAAGCCACTGTCAGGACCAGCTTTATAATTTTCGGGTCAAGTGTAAAATAAGGATGGAAGGCTTGTGGGAAAAAAAGGAATTTATTTCAGTGGCCACAGGAGAGGCCCCTGAAGCAGAGAGCATGGTTGTGGAGCGCAGAGAAAAGACAGGGTCATCTTCGTCATGCTTTTCAGATGGAGAAAGACAAGCGAGAGATGAAGGCTTAAGTCAGCATGGCATAGCATTGTGTGAGGTAGGCGAGTGATCATGGCCTGAACAC
The DNA here is from genome assembly GCF_903992535.2 of Arvicola amphibius. Lineage (NCBI taxonomy): Eukaryota > Metazoa > Chordata > Mammalia > Rodentia > Cricetidae > Arvicola > Arvicola amphibius. The sequence continues at coordinate 11,108,594 of NC_052050.1, read as the reverse complement.
TCCAGGGGAGAGTCACAAGGGATTCTTCCATCTCCTGACTCTTTCTTGGCTTTGTTGAGTGTTATTTTCCCACTGATGTAAACAAACGGCTCTTAAGCTCAATGGGTGAGTCATGGTTTAAGGGAATCCAATTCACTGTAAAATGAAAGGCACAGTGCACAGGGGATTGAGGCCGCTTGCTTGTCACATTTCTTGGGAGGAAGGAAAGACCTGACAGTAAGTGGGGTTTGACTCTTTTAATTTACATGTGTGTGCCTGCTTGTTAGTATGTGAACCATGTGCCCTGTGGAGGCCAGATGGGGGCGCCAGAACCATTGGGATTGGGAATTGCAGGTGGTTGTCAGCTGTCTGGTACAGGTGTTGGGAACTGAACCTAGGTCTTCTGCAAGAGCATCTAGGGCTCTTCACTGCTGAGTCTCTTTGCAACCCATAACCCACTTTCTTCGATGAGACTCTACCTTCCCAAAAGTTCCAAACCTCAAACAGCATCACCCACTGTGGAACAAGTGTTCAAATATTTGAGCCTATTGGGGAGGGGTAGCATCTTATTTCCAGATTCTAAGAGCCATGTGCATGTGCATGTGTGTATTCTCTAAGCTAATTAGGTTGGAGACAACGAGGTCAGCAGTTACCTCATGGGAAATTAAGGCGTGAGTAAAACGCAAGAAAAAAAAAAAACAGAGTAAATCAAAAGTGCTTTCCATTCCTTGCTTCTGTGCAGAGCCCCCTTACCGATTTAGGTTTTGTTAGAGAGGACAAAAAGCTAAACAACAAAGGACTCAATGTAAATTTCTGATAGTCTACAAACTGATCTTATACTTCATAGAAAGAGCATTTAGGCCCTTCCTCCATGTTTTTGCATCTGGGGGGCAGGGGGGCTTTTTGTCCAAGTGCTGAGTGACATCTTCGAGCATATTTCTTTCCAGTAAAAGTGGAAAATATCAACCAAGGTTTCAAAGGAAAGGAAATGTAATGCATTTTCTCATCAAATTTGGCATTATCTATTTAGCAGCCAGGCCTTTAATCTTCAGCGTGGTATTTTTCCATTGTATAATTCGGAGTGTGCCTTAAATCTGTCTCACCCCTTTAACTTCGTCTTTCTGAAATGCGAACAGAGTTTGCACAAAACTTATCTCCTTTTCCCATTTGTTTCCTCAATACTTTTGATTATCACTGGCCAGAGTTCCTCTGGAGGAGCTTGCCATTTTGCCTCTGCAAATATTCAGTGTAACACAGATAAAGCTTCTTTGTTAGCATAAATTCATTAATGGCCTGGATAAAAAAGAACTTTCCATGTCTGGCATCCTGGGACAACCAAAACGACTGGAGTTTTGTTGATAGACCATATAGAATGAAGAAAGCACATCATAGTTTTGTTTTTTTTCCTCTTTTAAAGTTCTCATTAAATTTTTTTAAATACTAAGAAAAGGCAAACACTTGTTTCAGAACGTGGGGTTGCGGAGACATCACCATCCTTACTACTGACTAGGAGTTAACCTTTAAAATTGCAATGTTATTGCATATGAATTCCAGTAGACATATTTGAAAACAAGCAAAAAAGAAGGAAAGTCTCCAGGGCAAGGAAGAGTCAAGGTGCCCTGATGAGATGAATTCAGGTGGGAAGTGTCAGTTAGATGCATGAACAATGAAGCAGCATTTGCAAAGCTGACAAATGACAGCGTCCTTACACACAGTCTACAGGGCAAATGAGGAGAGAGATTTTAATCACTCCCCACACACTGACAAGACTGTGTCTGTGATGGAGTTTTAAATTTTTTATGTTTCTTAGATTGGTTTCATGAAGTATTCACATCACCTCTCAACCATCCTTGTTAATAGCCCATGTTTGCCAGTCAGTCCAATAAATATTCATTAACTAACTTTGTTGATCAGTTTTGAAAGAGGCGAGTCCACACTATATTCACAAATAAAAATCTGGTTTCTTTCACTTGCAAATTCTAGTTTTGCACATAATGCAGGTGACTAGTTGAAGAGAATTAATAATCGGAGGGGTGCCTGAGATTCTCACACAGTTACCATGGACACACCACTTTCTGTGCATCTCTCTGGATGCTCCCAGTCATGTCTGTTACCCAGGCAACGTCATGTGTCCTCATTCAGCTTAATGAGAAATGATTTTCTCATTCTTACATTAAGCTTAATTCTCCTCTTTTATTGACCCAGGTCGATTTGTAGAGCTTTCTGAGATCAGTTCTGGATGCTTCAGCTTCTCCTCTGCCTCCTCTTTGTCTTTACATTCTTCTGTTTCTCATTCCTAATTCTGATCTTGTCATGAGAGAGGGACTCCCAAGGCTATAACTGGAAAAATATCAAAATTACACTCTAGGCTTTTTGTGTTAGACTCAATTGATAGATTCGTCATCTAAATTTGTTTAAAAATTTCAGGTACCAATCAGGACTTTTGAGCTCATTATTTTAATTATTTTTATCTATCTCAATTCTTTTCTGGTATTGTTTCTGCTTGCTTCAGATGGGTAGCTCCTAGTTGGATATTTCTCAACTTGGCTTTTGTTTCATATATTAGGTTTTGTTCTGTCTTTATCCCATGTGTGTGTTGGCCGATTTCTGTCCCATGCATAAATCATGTTTTCATTTTTCCTCCACTTTCCTTAATAGGGGAAGCAATGGGCATGATGCTGCTGAACCAGGCTCCTATCTTTGATACTCCTTTCTTCTTCTTCTTTTTTTTTTTTTTTTTGTTTTTCGAGACAGGGTTTCCCTGTAGTTTCTAGATCCTGTCCTGGATCTAGCTCTTGTAAATCAGGCTGGCCTCGAACTCAGAGATCTGCCTGCCTCTGCCTCCCAAGTGCTGGGGTTAAAGGCGTGCGCCACCACTGCCCGGCTGATACTCCTTTCTTAATCTAGCCCTACCATCACTGAGATTATAGCTTTTAGTTTTTCCAGTCTTTAGAAAATACCATTTGAAACCAAATGAACCCTTCTATGTTCTAATACTTGAGTTGCTCTGTTTAAACACCGCGAGCAATAGCAACAAAGGCAAGAAAGTTAATTTTGGCTTATGGTTCTGGAGGGACATAGTCCATCATGATGAAGGCATGGTGGTAGGAGCAAGGAAGCTGACTGGTAACATTTCATTCAGACAGGAAACAGAGAGGGAGTGAGAGGGGATGAGAGGGGGTGAGAGAGGAGAAGGAAGAAGGAGGAGTTCAGCAGAGAGATAGAGATGGATGGATAGATAGAAAGACAGAAAAATGGACACGGAGACAGACAGACAGAGGCAGAGGCAGAGAGGGAGAGAAGGAGAAAGACATAGAGGTGTGTGGAGGGAGCAGGAAGTAGGGTGAGTCTACCCTCAACGCCCACCCCCAGTGCCATCCATCCTCCAGCAAGGCTGTACCTCCTAGAAGTTCCATAACCTCTCAAAAAGTCAATTGGGGACCAAATGTTCAAATACATGAGCTTTTGGGGATGTTTCTCACCCAAACCACCATAGCTCCCTGCTGTGGGACAATAGTCTTTTATCCTGTCACTTATATTATTTTTAATAAAATGCTGATTGGTCAGTAGCCAGGCAGGAAGTATAGGTAGGGCAATCAGGCAGGAAGTAGAGGTGAGACGATGAGAATGCTGGGAAGAGGGAAGCACAGTCTGCAGTTGTGACCCAGCCTCAGAGGAAGCAAGATGTGACTGCCTCACCAAAAAAGGTACCAAGCCACGCGGCGCTAAATCCGACAAGAATTGTGGGCAAATGCAAGTTATAAGAATTAGTAAATAAGAAGCCTGAGCTAATGGTCCAATCAGTTTATAACTAATGTAGACCTCTGTGTGATTATTTGGGACTAACTGGCGGTGGGACCTGGTGGGACAGAAACCTCTCCAACAGCTCCGCCTTTACTGTAGAAGTCAACTAAAGATCAGCCAGAAAAATTTAAAAAACCAATGATATGAAAAATTTGAGTACCAGCTCCTAATAAAAGCAACCCAACAGACAAGGAAATTTTTGGCTTTAAATTGCCGCTGAGAAGACTGGGAGGGGTAATGAGGGTCTGTGGGTGGCAGAGACACTGATAAACTCCAAGGAGTGTAAGGGTATTGGGGCTCCGGGATGGAAACTAACCTCTGGGAACTCCACTCTTTGGCAGCCTTCCATCACAAAAGCCCCAGGGATCCCAGTGGAAAAATCACTGCAAAATGAGTTAGGAGTGACCTATGTCTAGAACAGGGTGTAGATAAGCCACCTGGGGATGGAGTGTAAAGTCCTGCATCCAGAAAGCCCCGCTTAGACACCTGTTTTCCATCCCTAGCAGGTGTGGTGACATTATTCTGTTTTGGAAAACCTGGGTTGATTTTCAGCACATTTTCTTGGTGTCGTATGAGGAGTCTGGGTGTCAGTTTCAATTCATATGAAATATCTGGGCGTATGTGGTAACAGAGAGACTTTCTACTCGCAGGTAATTTTATATTTTCTGAACTTGGGAAATGAACCCATGAAAACAGGGCACTCTGCTTTTACCCACCTCCCAAATGTCTGTAAAAATTATCACTTTCCATACTCCACCATCTCTGTTTCCCCGTTTATAATATTTTCCTTTGGTTTTAGATGAAATTACTCTTGCCATTATTAGGTGTCTGTCAATCAGAGTGCTGGGGGAGGAAAGATGTCTATGGATTTTGTTAAGCCCCAGCACCCCCCCTCTCTCTTTTTAACAAATGACACATATTCAAGAGGAAAAAAAGTCACCTTTAAGAAGCTAAAACAAGTTGACAAATGTTTCTTTAAGTGGAGCTAATTGCATGGAATATTTTAAGACATTTCCATGGAAAATGTTACAGGACATCCCTAGAGGATTTCAGGGAACTTTTACAGCTATTTCCTATTCCGTCGGCTTTTACAGGATTCTGCGGAAAGCAGGAGCAGTTAATTTCTCTTGGTTAATGGAGGGTCCCCAAAGCACAGACACTTGTGTCCTGCGACAATGATGCTAGCAAGGGCTATTACCATGGGTGGCTGGGCTTCACAGACGGCACAAAAAGGGGGCAGTTGGGTCTGGTACACAGTGGAATTCTTTGTTTTCACTGACCTACCTCACTAACGTGCTGCACGACCCAAGTCCTCAGAGAAAAGAAGTTTGTAAAATTCTCACTTATACTAGATGGTCATTTAATTCATGTTTTTATTTTTTAAAACATTATTTTTTTGTAAGGGCTACTTACTTGTGTGTGTGTGTGTGTGTGTGTGTGTGTATGTGTGTGTGTGTGCGCACACGTGTGTGTGCGGTCGTGTGTGTTTACTTATCTCAGAGAAAGCATGGTGACCAGAGGACAGCTTTCAGGAGTCTGTTCTGACCTCCCACATCATTGAAGCAGAATGTCTCTCATTTCTGCGGCTTGGCTTTGTACCCCAGTCTTGTAGGCCACAAGCTTTTAGCTTGTTTCTCCTGCCTCTGCGCGCTCTCTTCTGGGAGTTCTGGGATTGCGGGTGCACAGCACGACCTCTACTTTTATTTTGACATCAAGGGATGAAACTCAAGCTGTCAGGCTTACACTTTTACCAACTGACCTTTCTCTGTGGCCCTTGGTTGGGGCATGTCAAAGGTCACCAAAGGGATAGATGATTGATTTTTTTTTTTGTTCATATGAAGATGTGCTGCGTGTAAGGATGCTGAACAACCGTTACTACGAAGTCTGGGATGTAGAATTAGTTTTTCCTGGTTTGGTTTTGCTCATTTTCATCTGCCCTACTCTGCTCCTAACATATGCACTGTCAAGCTGCCACCCTCGAGCCCATGGCCATTTCTCTCTGAAGCAAATGTTAACACATAGTTATACAGGTTTTCACATTATCATCTCATGAAGATTTAAAGTTTTGAAATATTCAGCTGATAGCACGCAGCTGTACCACCATCGTACAACTCTTTTTATGTCCCATTTCCTTGTTTGCATTCTAAACTCTTTAACATGAATTTGTGATGGACAGTAATGAGCGGCAGTATGCCCAATCAACTGATATGAATTAACAGTTGAGTGTCTGGCTCTGGGAAGAGGCAGAGAATTTGCACGGTGTAGTCACAGGTGCCATTTAGAAGCCAGGAAAGTAGGAGATTTTTAAGTTCTGACATTGAGAATGTGGTTATCACTGGAAGGCATTCTTGATCTGTTTTCATGCTTTTCCATACCATGTTCTCTTGAAGGGACGCTTGGAGGACTTACAAACACTGCTTTGTGACTGGAGAAACGAATCAGTGGGGGAACATGCTTGCTGAGTAAAGCAATAGGACCTGAGTTTAATGCCCAGTGGGAAGTGATTGAAGGAAGTGCTAGGCTTTAATCTGTGCACAAACTTCATAATCATACACATGGGTTACTTTGCCTGCACCCACACATGTACATAGAATGAAAACACACACGCACACATCCACACACATCCATACACACACACACACACACACACACACACACACACATCCAGAGGGAAAAAGAAAATCACATTTCAATTTGGCTTTAAATTTCTCTATAGCTTCTTTCCCTCAACTGGGAATGAATAATGTGGTTTTATTCCACGTGTTGTGGGACAGAAAGCGTGCTTCAATGACCTGCTGTGGTTCACAGGTTCCTTTCTTCAAAGAGCAGATAGTAGCTTTTCAGGACTGAGAGTTGTGAGTCTCAGCTACCTTCTGCTGGCAGAGCCACATCAGTGCTGTGGAGACGAGTTTTGAAGGCGTTGTGAAGGAGTTGCCCTCTTATAATGAAGGTACAGGACTGTTTAACTCCCCCCTCCTCTGTCTCTGTCTCTCTCTCTCTCTCTCTCTCTCTCTCTCTCTCTCTCTCTCTCTCTCTCTCTCTCTCTCATTCTCTGTTTCTCCCATTCACCTTTCTCTTTTTTTAATTTCATAAGATATTTTTCTTCTTTCTTCCCTCCATTTCTTTCCCTCTTCTGTCTTCCCCTTCTCTATTTTCTTCTTTCTTTCTTTTGCTCTTTCTCCATCTTCTGTTTTTCTTTCTTTTTATCTCCCCTCTCATTCTCTGTCTTTCTTCCTCACCTTGTTTTCTTTTCCTTCTGCTCCCCTTTCTTCTCCTTTTCAATCTCCCTCATTTTCTTTTTTAATTCTCCTTCCTCCCTATTCTTTTCTCTAAGAACATGTCAATTCTGTTTCAATCTCACCAAACAAGTAGTTATTTTAGAGAATTAAAAACACGAAACACAGAGAAGAAAAGACAATGTTAAGTTAAACCATAAGGGATATTTGACTACTTTCTTTTACATGAAGAGAAGTCCTATTATTTCTCTTTTCAATAATCAGTTTTAAATTTTTGCTAAATATTGGAAATGTCTCTCTCTTTGTGACTTAATCATAATGTACTGTCCAATGGTTGGTTAACTTTTTGAGCTGTGTTTTCTGGAATCTGGTCTCATGTAGCCCCAAACTGGCTTCGAGCACATATGTATCTGAGGCTGGCTTTGAACTCCTGATTTTCCCGCTTCTACCCAGCAAGTGCTAAGATTTCAAGTATGTACCACCATAACCTGAGAGATGCTAGGATAGAGTTTACACATTTTTAAAAAAATGAGGTTTTGTTGGACCCAACACTTGTTATTCACGAATGGTGATATTATCCTATTTTAGTTACCTACTACGAGCTAATATGAATAAATGAACTTCAGACTCTGATCACTCAGAGGTATTTGGAAGGGTTTTGTTATGCCTCCTCTTATTCCATCATTCTATATTAACTTCTTAGTCATTAGAAAATTATCAACTACTCCTTATGTTCTAGACACTCTGTACCAGGGCCATTGCCAGGAGAATTCAACTCATTTGAAGAATTTCCTTAGCATTGATGGAGTGACAAGTTGAAAAACGCATGAACAGTGACCGCAGCCCGTCCCGAGATCTCTCCATAGTTTCCTATGCTCATGAATCTCCATGCTCTTGAGAACACATTTTCTAATGACGGGCCTCCAAGGCAGCAACCATAGTTTTGATTGGTTAGCTGTATTAGAAAAGCCAACTTTATCCCATGGTGGAAATCCAGGAGAGACAGGTGAAAATTTTAAGAAACAGTAGCAATAAAGAGAAAGAGAAGAACAGCAAAAATAAAACAGAAAGAGAAAAAAAAAGATGAGAAAAGAGAACTGGGGTTTGCCAGTCACTTCTACAGAGTCCATTGAATATTTTTCTTTCCCTGACAGTAGAATCAGGAAGTAACAAACAGGGAGGAGCCTTGCAACGCAGAGTTACTGTCTTGCTGTAATAGCCAAGCCACTGGAGAGTGTATCGACACAGAGTCGGCAGCATGGTCTGTGCCTGCATCAGCAGGGTATCTACTCTACTACGTAGAGGTCGAGTCAGACTCCTCTCAAATGGGACCACCGATTTGAAATTTTGGAACCACTGGTTTAGAATACTTTATTGTAATTTGAGTTCTTCAGGAACGACAACCACCAAACCTAAACAAAACCAACCAAAGTCCCTCCCCCTGCCCCTGCCAGATTCAGCTGAACACTGTAATGACACATTTATGAAAGGTTCAAGGTCATGGGAATGAACGGGTGTGTCTATGCAGTGCATCATATGATGCTATGTTAACTGTCGGTAATTCCATCACCGGTGGTGACCATCAAGGATGCTGGTGGAGCAAGATCAGTTAGGCACGGTCGGCTGCTGGAGCAGAAGCCACAAATGGCGAAGTCAGACAGAATATTTGCAGAGAAGTTCGACTCCACGCAGCGTTTGTCAACGCAGTCCCACCTGTTTCATACTTCTGGAAACTGGAGTGACCTCTCCCCGGTATGCCGTGGGTGTCTCTGACTTCCCATGCAAATGTCCTCTGTGGACTGATGGCAAGCTTGACTGTGACTCCTTCTTTCCATTGGCTGGACTGCACTAGATGCGCACAAAAGGCTAAACTGTAGCCAGCCGACAGCTGCTTATAGGGCGTGGACTGTCATTTTGGTCAAATTCCTGGACTGTCACCCGCCATCGATCACAAGTGTCAGTCTTCAAAGAGAGAACGGGAAAATAAACTTTGACTCTCACAAGCAAAACGAGCAAAGAGTTGGTTCAGTGATATGAAATTTATTAATTATGCAACTCTTTTGGAGAAGAGATAGACATTTGCCCTGTGTTTGGAAACACAAAGGAATTTAACGCTTTAGAACCTGACTTATACGCAACATGTTCACAGGCTGATGTAGGCTGCCCCATAACTTCCTTTGGAGGCATTTAAGCGAGCTGGAGGTTCCCAACAATTTCACTACTGCCCCCTTATTGGTTGTGTTTGTATGCCTCCTTGATCCTCTGCTGATTACAAAACAAACAGGTCTCTAATGGAAGAAAGCAGTTTCTCACTTTCCTTTGTCCATACTGTTTTTCTTCCCAAATGAGTATTGAGGGTCACTAACCAAACTGCATACAAAAGAAAAAGAATTATTGGCAGTGAAGGGGTTTGTTGGGGTTTTAAAGATATTTGTTTTTTTTTTCTTTCTTTCTTTCTTTCTTTTTTTTTTTTTTTTACAAAAATAAGATTGTGGAAAAATATTACAACTTTTTTAGTTGAAACTGAATTTGATCATTCTGAAAGTATTTTGCCATTTGATAATTAAAAAAAGAAAAGCAAGGAAAACTTGGGCTGAGGAGCTGGCTCGCTTAGTAAAAGTGCTTTGCTTGCAGCATGGGTACCAAGGCGGCTGGTGCAGCAAGATCAGCTAGGCACAGTAGGCCACGGGAGCAGAATTTACTCCCCAGAACCCACATAAAAAAGCAGAGCGTGGTGGCGCTGGCTTGTACTGCCAGTGCTGGGGAGGCAGAGGCAGGCCTTTCCCTGGGGTTTGCAAGCCAGTTTATCTCACCTACGTGGAGAACTCCAAGTAAGAGATCTTGTCTTGAAAACACATTGCCGGCATCTGAGGAATGGTACTCAAAGTTGCCCTTTGGCCTCCACAAGCACATACTGTATATAAGAACATGTGCACACAAGTACTAATTTAATTTTGGACACCTGTGAAGGTTATTATGCCATGTGTACAAATGTCAAAGATACTGGGTTTTAGTGACAGGATGACTTATTACTATTGTGTTTTCATTTGGTTAGTTTAAGCGTTTAGAAAGAGTGAATGTTAATATTAAGATTGGTGAAGCATACTCACGCTCCAGACACTGGATGTGGTCTCCTAACCACAGTTCCCTAGAAAACTTGTTTCCAGTGACCATCCTGAGTGTTGCAGTCCATGACTTTCATCTTCACTGAGGTAACAGTACTCTTAGGTATTGGCACCTTCAACACAAAGTTTGGATGTGCCTTTGGAAAACTTTCGTTATTATAAAATGTCCACGATATAGAATTGCTTTCATAATAATTTTGAAACATGTCTTAAAATCATTCTTGTCGGGTAGTGGTAGCACACTTCTTTAATCCCAGCACTTAGGAGGCAGAGGCAGGCGAATCTCCATGAGTTCGAGGTCAGCCTGGTCTACAGACAAAACAGCCAGGGCTAAACAGAAAATCCCTGATTTGAAAAACCAAAAAAATATTCACATTGTTTAGCAACAGGTTTTTCAAAGCTTTTGCTTATATTATAAAACTAGACCTCTGAATGCATTAAAAAGAAACTCCCCATTCATCCTTTACAATGTTTGACAATTCTTTATCCTTACCACTTCTGTCTACCCACCCACTTCCCGCGAATCTCTCTTTCACATTCATGTCTATTCATTTTCTCTGTGACCCATCAAGTTTTACTAGAGCTGTCTGTGTAACTTAGGGTTTGGAGATAGTCTATCGCTTGGAGCTTGGTGGGTTCAAGGAGCGTGCACACAACTGAAGACCTTAATTCCTCCTCCCGCAGCATCTACTGATAGCCAATTGTACCAAGGGGAAGAAGAGGGCCTTGTGAGACGCTCCTTCTCTATGACTGACTGTTGAAAGGGTAGTCTTGTATAGGTCTAGTGCAGGCAACTGCACCTGTTATGAGTTAATGATTGCTATGGTTATATGAGTCTAAAAATGGTAAACCAGTAACTTTTATGTAGGAGTTTATTTATTTATTTATTTATTTATGCTTGGGAATATATAGGTCATGGGAAAGGATACCTCTCCTTTCACATGGTCCAAATGGACTGCTACAAGAAGTGAACATGGACCTCAGGACTATCAATATGTTTAGACAAAGTTGTTCGTTTGTTTTAAAGAGAAATGAGAGACAGGAAGAAGGAGGGGTCAAGAGACTTCCGAGGAATTTTCCCACTTCCACATTTCTGGGATCTCCCTTTCCCCACACATTCTCCTCCCTCTAATATTTGTCTTTGGCTTCTAAGAAACAGTAAACTGCCATTTTAAAATATGTACATCTTCCCACTGGCTAACTTTAATAGTGATGGGAAGGTGCTTTGAATGATACTAGAGGGAAAAAAGTAACACTCTTACCCTGATGTAAATCCTGAACCTTTTGCCCTACAATATTGAATGGCCTGACAAGGCAGGCCTACTGGTGCAACAGTGGCATGGATGTCTTGGGAGTAACAAACAACTTTCTAATTGAATTTAAGTAGCGCTCTACAGGATGAATGCCACACCTGATGCCATTATAAGGACCAGAACATGTGATGACCACTAGGCCCTAGGGGGGAGAAGCTACTACTATTATTTTGCCATTATACATAGTATTAAACTGACTTCTAATGACATATTATATCCATAGACTAATGTATCATTCAATTCTCATCAGACAACTGTTTGTAATAGATGGTTGTTAACACCGACGCCACCCCCTAAATGGTTAAAGTGCAGAGAATAAAAGACTGCTCAGCCATAAATAGGAAATTTATGTCATGCTACCTCCTTCCTAGGCTCAGAGATCACTGTGAAAGAAGAGATGAATATCACAATGGTTTCGTAGACACAACAGTGCATCTGTACATATGAACTCACAGCAGTTATGGCCGCACACATAAGACCAGGCAAAATTTCAACATAGAGAGGAAAGTTGGGTGCAGAGTCTCATCTCTATCCAAGGAGCTATTGGCAATTGCTAGCTGCTAAAAAAGGGAGAGAGAGAGTTTTAATTAAGAGCGTGGCCCCTGGGAAGTTGACCATGCTCCAGGGGAAGACCCTACAGTCAAGAATATATGGGCAGCCCAAATTGCACTTGCTAGCTAAGGAACAAAAAAAGAGGATGCAACATTGGGTAGGTAGGAAGGGAGGGTGGAACTGGAATGAGCTGGGGAAGGACATTATATGCACACTGTATAAAATTCCCAAAGAGCTAATAACAAAGTAAAAATGTGTATACATCTTAATATTGGAGTGACAGAAATCTTTTGTTCTGAGATCACTAAACATGAAGCATGTTCATGTTGCATGGGTTAATAGACATAGAGATACACAGACATACAGACACATGCACATGCAGACACACACCAGATACACAGACACACAGACATGTTCACACAAATACAGGTGCATGCATGTAAATGTGCATGCACACACACATAGAGAGAGAAAGAGAGAAGGGGGAGAGAGAGACATATAGATACATGCTTACTCAGGCACACCGACACATACACACATATATCCAGACACACAGACTTGGATATATACACATGTCTATATATAAATGCATAGACACATTTATACTTAGACACAGACATGTGCACACATAAACACAGACACATAGCACATTGTATGTTCACTCTCCCCAATGCAAGCGCATATCAATTTATCATATTCATCTTTACTTACATTTTAGCAGGTGAATTCCAGAGCCATGTAAACAAAGTTTCTTGCCAAAACCAGGGCCTGATGACTCAGGGCTGGAATCATTTTAATTCTGCTTACACAGCACCCCGTCCCAGTCCCTCTTCTGTACAAAGACCCCAATTGAGAGACCGGATCTGAAATTCGCAATAGGGGAAAATCAGAAGGCCTTTCTTTGTTCTTTTCCTCCCCTTTTCCCTCCCCAGTCTAATGAAATTTGCAGACATGGGAAGGAAACTGAATTATTTATAGGTGTGGGGGGAAGGCAAGTGCTAATCGTGCTTAGTCTATTCCTAAGTGTGCAACCTGTTTGCTATTAAATTTTACAGTCTTTTAACAACATATACTTTTTTTTTTTTGGTAAAGGCGGGAACTTCATAAATCTGACAAGGAAAACCCAGGGTCAGTTATTCTAAGGGTTTAAATCTTCTAATCAAAGTCAGGCTTGAAATCCGAAAACAGCATTGCTAGGATAGACTTTTCTCGCATCACTGATCCGTTACCTCTTCCCAGGATTAAGTTGTTGCTTTCTGCACCCGTAACCACAGGTGACTATTCACAGATAGTTCTCATTTTTGAGGACAGTGTGTTGTCAAGCCCTTGTACACACTCGTGTCCTGATGCAGTGGGAGGCTATGGAGCCATGTGTCTGAAGACACCCCTGGACCATGACCTTGAAAACCAGCATTGTGAGAACTAATAGTGAAGATTATTCCAAAATATCCTGTCCTCATAAAGAGACTCGAAGCAGAACGTTGTCACGAGGAATACATTTGTTCCCAGGCTTCCCCTTACTTTCCTTATTGCCTCCATGCAATAAAACTTGGTATTATATGGGAAGCCTGCTTGTTAGAAATCAAATACCTGTTAAAAGAAACTGGAAAAAAAAAAAAACCAACCACCCCCATCTTTTTTAGTGAATTTTCCATGGTGAAAATTATTTTCTATTTGACATTTGTTTTCATTCGGCTGTCAAGGTTCCAGGGAGTAGAAAATTACTTAAATGACTTTAAGAAAAGACTGGTTTATTGGAAGACAATAACGCCTTTAGTTCACAAGTGGAAAGCCGTCGGGAGACCAGGCAGCAAGGAGGGCCATGTGGCGTCTGTGACACAGAGCGCTTTGTCTTCTCTGTTTTCTTTGCACGGCTCTCTCACCTCCTTCTGCTTCTGGAGATGAACCACTATGTTCTCCACCTGAGTTTCTACGTATTTCTCCTTCTTCCTCACAGCTTGGGTGCCTTGTTTTATCTCACATTTCTGCCACACACATGTTGGCTTTGGTTTCTCTTGCTCAGCTGCCTAAATCATTCATCATTTTCAGCCAGAATATTGTAGAAGGGGAATCTAGAAGGTTGTTCAACATTTTGGTGTTGGTTCATGCCATGTTGTAGGTTGGTTGTCAGGTTGGCCTTTTATTGATTTATTTAGAGGCTTTTGACATTTACTTTCAATCAAGCCAAGCCTTGTGATCCCGTTGCCTTTCTGTGAAGTTAGGGGTGTGCACAATTAATTGACTGCTCTGAAATTTAATTCACTATTATTATTATTATTGAGACATGGTCTCATGTAACTCAGGCTTCTCTTAAACTTCCTACGCAGTTGAGAATGACCTTAATTTTCTAATCCTCCTGCCTCCACCTTCCTAGTGCTGTTCTTAGAGGCTCACGCTATCACACCTGACTTCTGGTGTGTTGGAGATCAAACCTAGGCCTTCATGCATGCTCGTCAAGTAGTACACTACTTGAGCTATAGACCTTTCCCCCAAAAGATTAGATACATTGGGAAACCACTAATATAAGCTTTTAAATAAGGGAGTGAAATGATCCACTTTGAATTCTGTTTTTTGTTTGTTTCTTTTTTTTTTTTTTTTTTTTTTTTTTTTTTTTTTTGAGACAGGGTTTCTCTGTGTAACAGCCTTGGCTATCCTGGAACTTGTTCTGTAGACGAGGATGACCTTGAACTCACAGAGATCTGCCTGACTCTGTGATGGGGAACCACCTTCAGCCAATGGCCTTTAAGAGGCTGGACCAGGTTGAGGTGTGGCTTTTGGTACCAAAAAGCTGTGGTCCTGCCCGCTGGCCCCTCTTTTTCCTATGGGCCACACCTGGATGTAAGACCCCCCTTCCTATTTCCTCACTGTGATCTGTGAGTTCCCTTTTAATAAAGAAAAAAACCTTAGTCTATCCTATCCGGAGCTAGTGTGGTATTATTTATTCACATTCCCCCCTCCCCCCCACATTCTGACATATTCAGCTCCACTTCTGCCTCCTAAGTTTTGGGATTAAAGACGTGTAGCACATTGTCCAGCTCCAGTTTGACTTTAAACTTCCTGCTCAGGAAACATTGATGGAGTTTCTTTACTTTCTAGGGACTCTTCCAAGGGATAAAGAAGAAGACTAATAACCTTAGAGAAAGCCTGTGCAGAGAGTGGTTTGGGATGTGTTTTGGGGCGACAGATCCGTCTATCACTGGCCCAAAAGTGTGGCAAGCTTTCTGATAGTCTCTTTTTCCGTTGCTCACAAAACATTCTACCAAGAGCCTGTCCATGGCTTTGTTAAGGTGACAGGGATATGTGGCAAACACTATGGAACCCAGTGTCCCAGACACATTTTGACTCTTCCCCAAAGGGCGCCAGACCCAAGGAGAGTCACTAAGGAGCAGGAATCTATTACATACTCCTTTGAACATTAAACAACACTGGGAAATATAAGCACTGATGATGGGCACTGGGATCACATCGTCACAAAGCTACTTCCTATTTTACTATTTATATCGGACATTGAAGGAGCTGCAGTCAGGGAAGGGGCAGAGAGAAACAGTCTATGAGGCATACAAGATAAGGTCTAAAGATGTATCAAAAAGCATTCATTCTTGGGCCCTTCCCAACTCTAATCTCTGTAACTCTGGATTCGTTTTAATCTCTTGTCTGTGAGAGACAGACTTTACATCACAGTCTTAAGGTGTCCTCTCTCCTACTTGACTTTGGTCTTCGGAGATTTATAGTTTTTTTTTATCTTTCTTTAGTTCAGTGTATGGCAAAAGGAGC
The DNA here is from genome assembly GCF_903992535.2 of Arvicola amphibius. Taxonomy (NCBI): domain Eukaryota; kingdom Metazoa; phylum Chordata; class Mammalia; order Rodentia; family Cricetidae; genus Arvicola; species Arvicola amphibius. The sequence goes on along the minus strand of NC_052050.1, from coordinate 11,092,811 downwards.
AGGAAAAAGATGTTCCAGGTAGGGAAAGAGAAGTTTGCTCAAAGGACAAAAGCCCAATCATTTTGAAGATGTGTGCTGCTTAGGAAAGTGCTCTCAGTAAGCACTAGACATCCTTGTTACTTGAAGAGAAACCATTGTGTTCACGGAAGCACGGCGATGGGGAACTGGAAAGCCGTTTGAAGTCGGATATCTCTTTACAGATCACACAGACAATCGCAATGAAGAAAACTTATTTCATTCACTTCTGTAGGTCCCTTTAATAATAAAATAATCCTTGTGGGCAATTGGCAACACTAAACACCACCTGGCCTTTGGTAAGTATCTGGGGTCCTTTCTTTCCTTTCCTGTCCCTCCACACCAGTGCACAGCCAGTTGTAAATGTGGACTTATTACCAATAGAGATCCAATTTGTATACTGACAAGGTAAGCACCAGAGCATGCAAGGGTATTTGCAACAAAAAGTTCAAGTTCAATTCCATCGTGAATAATAAACTGGCTTCCAGTTGGCTCATTGCCATTCCTTCTCTCAAAGCCAACTGGCGTCCAGCTCACCCATCCCTCTTAGAATTTACAGATGTGTGCCGGACAGGGTGGGAAAGGGTGCTTTACAGCAGCAATTACTTTATTTGGGGGGTGGTAAACAGTAGAAATTTAAGGATAATTGCAGCAAGAAATTTGTTTCCTATTGCAGTGTGAATAACCCGAGGGCAGCCAATTGGCTGGTTGCCCTATGAGTCCCTAAAAGGATGATTGGTGACTGGTTTGCATTTGTGCCTTAAGAGGTTTGCTGAGGCATAGTGGGGAGGGCAGGGACGACGGTGGGTGTGGGGGCTCTGTTGTTACATAGGTTTGCTAAGGACAGTGTTCTAAAGAGATTAAAGCAGAGTGGGGCAACTTCTGGGGCACGAAGCAGCGCTAGCTGCTCTTTAAGATGGAGATGGAGGTGAGTGCCAGTTGGCATCTCCAGATGCTGCTATAAGGCCAGCACACATGCAGGCAGCAGAGTCACTGAATCCTTGCTTTACTGCTCGCTGCCCGTGACTGTATTCAACTTGTCGGAGCCTGAACCAACAACATGTGGTTATGAGGTCGTGAGCAGCCAGGAGCTGGTTGTCTGTGGCCTTGGGTGAACTGACTGTACCACGCTCTGCCCTTGGCTTCTCAGTTGAGGTTGGTTGCACCCCCAAATTTCTCTTTCAGGTGTGGCGTTATCACAGAGATCATTATTATGGTTGTTCATTTTCATTTTACGAGAAAAGATAGTTTTCTGATTATTATTTTTTTTTAAGACAAGGTCTCACGTACCCTAGGCTGGCTTTGAACCTGCTAGGTAGCCAAGAATGACCTTAAATTTCTGATCCCCCTGCCTCCATTTCCTGAGTGCTCACATTATAGGATTGTCTCCACATCTTGTTTTTATGCAGTGTCAAGCTTTGTGTTTGCTAGGCAAGTGCTTTACTCATTGAACCACACCCTCAGCATCTCTAAAATGGTATTTAGGTATGTTTCAATAAATATATTTTCTTTCCTGTGTATAGGCTCCAACATCAACATATACAACAATGATACAGTTATGTAGCCTTTTCTTTGATGATTATTATTGTAATTATTTAAGTATGGATTTAAGAAAGTTCTTTCTGCTGTATGAGTGAATCAAGTTACTAAGAAAATACAGAACTCAAATTGAAGCTGGAGATGTATCTATCCACGTATATATCTAAATTTGCGTGTATGTGTATTTTGCCTGTGTGCATGTACATGCACCGCATGCCTACAGAGCCAGAAGAGATCAGAAGAGGGCCTTGGCTTCTCTGGAGTTACAAAACACTGTAAGCTACTCACATGGTGCTGGGTACTGAACTTGGGTCCTTAAAAAGAATAAGTGCTCTTAACAACTGAGCCTTGTTTCTAGTCCCAAAGTTGGAGATCTGAATTCCCGTTTCACCAGGCCATTTGATCTTTCCGTGTGAAGGAGAAAAGTACAAAATTTCATTTTACTATTGGTCATAATTTTCTCAAATCAACATTGACAACTTTTATTTCTATGACCTTTGTGTCTTGCCTGCCTTCTTGGAGTTCATTCCTGAGCACTCTGTCTCCAATGCCTAATGTCTTTTAAGTAGATGGCAATTTCAATAATTAAAGATTTAACTTACTATTGTATATTTATCATAAAATGACCATTCTTGACTTGGCTAGTGAGTCCATACCTGGTTTGACTTCAGTTTCATTTCTTAGGTATCTCCAAACCCCAGTTCTCTTGCATCCAGTTATGTACCTCTTTCTTCCAATCTTCAATGCATTGTGATTCTTTCTGCTATAGGAACATTATACACCTCTTTCCTGTTTCTAGGAAACAGCTAACTGCTTCTTACCCATCGTGTATCATCAAATTCTTACTCTATTCTCCCAGTCCAAATGGGCAGACTCTTCAACTGTGTCTTCACATTGCATGTCAAATCCTTCACCGCAGTCTATCGTTCTGTGTGAATCTGTTATGAGTTGAATGATGGCTAATGTCTTCATTAATAAAAATAAGGACTCTGCTTCAGGTACGCTTGTGACTCTGAAAGGAAAGTGGTGAGTTCTACAGGGAGGACACATTGTCAACCCAAGTGGATGCCATTAAAATTCAGTGGTAAGAATTGCACAAGGAAGAGATGGAAGAAAATATTTGGAAGGGGCTTTGATGGAAGATCTGTATTGGGTTTGTCAAAAGATATCCCTAAAGGACAGAAAGTGAATTTCAAGTGAGCGTGGCTTTGAATTTTTGACTATTATGAAGTCAAACATGAGACAGCATTATAATGATAGGGTCATCGATCACCAAACACAGAGGCGTTCGCTCTGTCCTAAGTGTGTGGATGCCAGAGTTGCTGTCTCTCTCTACAAAGCAGAGAGGACTCTGCCAGTGTCCGCAGCTGTGCCTGACTTAAAATCAAGTGCCTCCGGGGAGTCCTGGGGGAACAGAAATGATGGCTGCGGACATGCAAGGAGAATAAAGAAAACAGACATGAAGGACAAAACCAACACTAAAGAAGAGTGGACTCACAAAGCCATTAGGGCATAAAGGGAAGGGGGGAGAAGCGGCAGGAAGGCAGCGAATGGAAACAACAGAGCTCACAAATTGCAAGGCCAGAAAGGAAGGAGGGTGTGGCAAAGGAGCTGCCTTAAGATTTATTTAGCATGAGGACATGGATGACCTTAAAGAGAACAGCGTTAGAGCTAGAGAGTGAGATGCTGAGAAGGGGGTTCTGAGAAAGTGTGAAAGTCAGAGCAGTACGCTGGAGTTGAAAGATCTTTAAATCTTTCAACTAGTGAAGAACATTGCCAAAGGCAAAAGCCCTTGTCTGCCATCAAACTATTGGACACATTGTTCCCTTCTTTTTTTTTTTTTTTTTCTCATATTGCTGTTCTCAGAAAGCTCAGGGCAATCAAATCTCGGCCAGAAGCATTGAGGGTCAGGATTGAGATAGATATCTTGGGAGATGAGGGTGAAGATGTGCGTTAATATCTTGGCAGTGCGAGTGGGCAGGATTCCATCCTTAGGCATAATCCTCTCTGGCCTGACCGATTCTTAATGTCAGCCTCTCATTTCCCAGAGCACTAACTCTACCCCAGGGCCTTAAAACTGGTGGTTGGAAAATAATTTAATTAATGCCCCTTTTTCTCTGTATGTGAATTCAAAGGCGAAGAAATCTTGGTTTTAGGTTTTAATCCTTGTGGGCTCTGTTGTTGGTACCAGAGCAGTTATCTAAGATCTGTATATTAACTGGATACCCACAAAAGCCTGATAGGGGGAGAAGGCAATCACACGAGTCAAGTCTGTGAGCAGAACGTGGGCCACTGACGCAGTGAATGCAGTATGAGTTGTAGCCGGAACAAGTGAGAACCAAGGGATGCGGCCAGGGAGCTTGTGCTCCCCGAGAGTCTTCATCAGTAGGCATGGAGAACACACTGCTTAGACACAGGCTAGGAGCTCATTAGCACCTTTGTTCTGGATGCAGCCCCGGTTTCCATGGCTAAGTCTATCCTAGGTACAGAGGCCGCCGTCTCCCTCTGCGATGACCTCATCCTCTTCCATTCAGGAGAACGGATTGTGCTTGTTCCCTGGGAGAGTTAATGTACCTTGGGATTCTTAGTGGTCTGCCAGATAAGTTTCATCTTGTGAGAGTACTTAGGCTTATTGAAATCTTTGGACAATGAAACATTTGGAAAAGTCACGATAGATAAGCAGGGGTCCCCACTGTGGCTCTTAAACTCTCTGTTAAACATTTTAGAGTGTCAGTGAGTGAGTTCTATGAACATCATGGAGGAGGGAGGTTTCAGCTCTCGTCTTTGGGACTGCATGCGTCTTTCACATTCTAGCATCCATAATGCGACTGGTACCACACTCTTCTGCTCTGTTGATAGAATCCAGAGCTCATTCTTGAGGCTAACACTAAATTGGATCCAGAATAAGAATTAAATGTTGAGGCTACCCATGACTTATAATTTTAGATTACAGGAATCAAGGCATTGACCCGTATCTTCTTGGCAGAACAAACAGGCAGCCAATTCTCGAGTTGTTTCTCTCTGCTCTGTAAATGCTGTTTTTCCATTGAAGAAATATTTGTAAGTCGTTCTGGTCCACACGAAAGCTACTGAGAAGAATGCATGCTAGAAGCTGTGTGAGCAGAATTTAAGGGCCCCATGGGGGGCTGTCTGCTGTAAATGAAGATGTGCCCTGCTCCTCAGTAGGATAACTGGCGGTAAATCTCTAGGGTTCTGGCTGTGGACTGCATGCATGTACCTGTCAGAGTGTGATTAGTGAGTACAGGTCAACGTTATTTTTCTTCCAAGCAGACTATGATTTCTTTAAAATTGGCAGTACAATGATATTCAAACATTATGTTAGATTTCTTAGGTAGTCAATGTAAGCCAGAAGAAAATCAGGATTTTGCATAGTAAGAAAGGAAGACTAGAACATGTAACCATTTGTACAACTTTAATGTTTACCCAGTACTTAACTGTGTCTCCTATTGTGTGAAGGATAGCCTCACTGATGCCATCAAATAAGATAAAGTCAGCGACCACAAATACCACCAAGCTAGAGAACAGGAATCAAAATTTAGTCCTAGATCTAAGATTTTTTTTTTGTTTTGTTTTCTCTAGTGTAGATCACACCAGGAATGGAAGACTTTCATACAGGGGGCAAAATGCCTTTAATGTGGTGTTGAAATGAAGCCTGGATTTTGGCAAAGTGATCTTACACAGAGAGAACTTCAAAGGTAAGATGATTCTTGTCTTCTCGTTTTTGCAAGTGAGGAATCTGAGGTCTTGATACAGTGGGTTATATATGGACCCGCAGATGTTACACTCCCTCTGAAAACTGAAAATATATAACACAGGTCGGACTGAGGTCTCCTCTATCAAGTTCATGTCACCAGGTACCTCTTACTTGAAAATTCCAATTTCCATGAAGCATTTTAGGAGGTATCAAGCCACCTAAAGTCAACTGGGAACAGGAAGTCAAGATATACCTTCTTGGAAACCAGATAAGAATGTGTATAGTAACATTTCATTTGTTTTCTAATAAATAAAGCTTGCCTGAAGATCAGAGAGGAAAACAGTTCTACTGGTCAGCCTTACAGACCAGGCAGTGGTAACACACACCTTTAACCCCAGCAGCCACACTAGTTGCCATAGAAACCGGGTGGTGCATGCGTTTAATCCCAATGGTGCAAGCCTTTAATCCCAGTCCTAGAGGAGATCATAAAATGGGAGGAGACAGATCTCACACTAAATCTTATTCTGAGATTCTTGGAGGTAGGATCACCATTTCAGACTGAGATAGAAGTAAGAGCCAGTGGCTGGCTGGTTTGCTTTTCTGACCTTCAGGTTGAAGCCTAATTTCCTTCTCTGAGTTTTTATTAATAGTGTTTCAAATGTGCAACTTGAGGTGAGGTAAATTCCTCTCCACGTCTAATGAGGTATGAGTCTATGTGATTCTGGAGAAGTGTGCACACTGGCAGAAACAAACTAGAGTTGAACTCAGAAGAAGGCAGGTGGAAATTTTCCTCAAGGCAGAAGGGTTCCTGATTGTGAATGTTGGTATTAATTGTCAAGTTGACAGAATCTAGAATGCCCTGGGAGGCTGGGAGTCATGGGAGATGGGGCCTCTGGTCATTCCCACTAAGAATTGTCTTGATCGCATCAACTGAACTAGAAAGATCTGCCCGCTGTGAGTGGCATCATTCATTGGTTGGGTCATGGACATTATAGGTGTAGAAAGCTATCTGAGTAGCATATAGACATTCATTGATCTCATCTTCTGGTTGGGGGCATAATGTGACCATCTGCTTCATGTTCCTCCTGCTATAGCTTCCCTGCCACACGGGACTGTACCTTTATGAGTTAAACTACTTTTTCCTTCAGTTGCATTTGCCAGGATATCACAGAAACAGGGAAAGGAACCAAGACACTGATATCAAGATCGTCATCTGCTTTTCTTCAAAGCTGGATATCACCAAGTCATTAGGAAATATTGCCAAAGAAGTATGAAGCTTCTGCTTTTATGAACATACTACAAATGCCTGGTTAGCATCCACACAAGCACTGTCAAAGAAAACGTGTTACTTCACTATAAGCAAATTAAATCAAATTAAAATTCTGATTTATTTATACGTGTCACATCTTAAGTGATTAAGAGCCACATGTGGCCAGTGGCTCCCATTTTATACAAAGTAATTATAGAATATTTCATCAGCCCAGAAAATTCTACTGGACAGTCTACTGTAGTGTGCGTAAATGTGGCAAAAGATGACACTTAATTCAAAGGAGGTAGTACTAGTATTTTAGGCTGAAACATTCCAGCTCTGCCAACTGCAAAATGCTTACTGTGGCTATCTGTCCTAATCCTCCAAGTCCAGAGACCAGTACTGGTGGAAATCGGAGAAAGATTTAACTGGTGTGCTGTCTTGCGAAGCACATATGAAGTAGTCCAGTGACCTCAGATCCATCTTCAGGGTTCTGACCAGGGATTTAGATTTGAATATAGATAAATTTAGGGTGAGGGGTAAGGGAGCAGCATGTGAAATTAAGCAGGCCTCATCATGGTGTGATCTGGTCTTAGTTCTCTCAGGTGATCTTGAGAACATCCTTATTGCTTGAAGGGAATGGTTGGTTTTCTTGAGATTGATTACTACTCTTCCAGGAAGTTGTGTTACTTTTCTGGGGGGGGGGGCAGGGAGAAGTGAATAAATGTCTCTTCATCGCAGATAGGGTACCAGCCAAAGACAAAAGAAATGGTTCCACACGAGTCTAGCTTGGCGAGCCAAAGCCTTCATCGGGCTTATTTGTAGGATGCGGATGACCCCTTTAATAATTTCATCATTAAAAAATTAAAATCATCATTTCCAACATGGAAATGGTCTCCTTAAAGCTGTACGGGTGGGGTCTTGTCTTCAGATAACCTTCAACATTCTAGTGCTTCCTGAGTCCATGAACAACTGAGCAGGATTAAATGCAGCTGGTGACAAGCGGTTGTTGGGAGCGGGTGGCTAGAAACTCAGGTGAGGGTCTAATGAACCTCCCCACCCTTTATCCTGTGAAAACATGACTTCTGGCCCTGACTTGTTGAGGTTCTGCTAAGGGCAACTCGGGTTGCTCGGATTACGAGCCTAATGATTATGTGATGAGAAGACAGCCATCGCCCATCTGCTTCTTGTCTGTGATGTTCTTGCAACTCGGAGGGGATAATACACACGTCTCTTCATTTTCTTCTATTTGTGGCTGAGCATCAGGCCACAATGCCACAGTAACAATCCCTTATTTTGAACACCTTAACCAGTGGTGAGTTTCCACTACAGCCACTGCCCACTGCACAGAGAGGCTTCCCTGACCAAGACCAACAAGACCACGAATTACCTATGGCATAAACATCAATAGTTTGAAAACAATCCGACAGGCATATATCATCTCTACTTTCCAGCAGCTTGTCTATAAAGGTCTACTGCTTCCTTAGCCACGGATTGTGACTTGTCACACCAAATAGGGGCATTTCCACCGTGGACTGGATGCTAAGCCTAGTCAAAAAGGCCTTTTGTTGCATATATGCCATGCCACTGCTGCACCAGTAGGCACATTTTGTCTGGCACACTAATAGTGCTCCCACATTGTGACAATTATCTTCTCAGTAACTCACATAGGACCTTCCATCAATATGAATGTTAGCTTTTGGCTTACTTCCAATTTGATTTTTCATGCCAGAAACCAAAAGGTGCAGTGTCTTCAGTAATAAAGCCTTACCATCTATCTAGCCATACAGTGAAGCCTCTAGCAGTAGCAAGAAGCAGAGTTATTGGGGAAGCCACAGAGGCCTCTATGTCCAGCTCCTTTGAGACAGCTGTCCCTAGCACTGAGGTTTTCATTTGATTCCCAGTGACTTCTGGAATTGTCTTTTCCATCCTATAAGGTATGTTAATTCAAATTCTTTATTTTTTATTTAGTTTTCCTTTCAACTCACCAAACTTCTATAAGGTTGGCAGGCAGGCAGACACGCCATTGGTCCTAGATGTCCTCAGCCAAGTTCTGCACCCTGGCGCCTGTGAAATAACTGTCCTTGTTGGTTCTTCAGAGTACTCATGCACAACATTAGGCTGGATAAGGCTCTTGATAGTAACATTACCTGTCACTTACAGAAACATGCTTGCCAGAGGCCTGTGGCATTGTTCACATGGGTGTGAGCATGGTTGCACCCTTCACTTCCAGGCATAGGTCCTATTAATCTCCCTATCAGTCTTGTATAGGACAGGTAGATTTATGTATTTGCTCCACCATAGCAACCCTTCTCTGTGGCTGTAATTGAGAACAGCCCTTGCACAACTGGACAGCATACAAAATGTCAGAACACTTCACTGGAATGCCAGGAACCTTAGCTATTTTCCAGTCTATGTTGCCTCCCTTGTGACCAGACATTATTTGAACCCAATGAGAAGTTTCCAAGGGTACTTGTGAGCAGATGGCCCATATTTTAGTAAGGAACTACTTGTTGGTGTCTATGAGGACTTAGTGGTCTATGGGTTGCCACATGGAAAACTACCAGTGGCTCCGATTCCCACTGTACTCTGTTATGGATTTTCTTCCACATCTGTTGTCTCCACAGTGGCCAACTCAGCACTTACGAGATCTCTTTTCCCATTGGGCCACCCATAAAGTCAAGCCTCTGAATACAGCCCAGTGTTCAGTAGTGGTGGTCATGGGCCAAGTCTCATGACTTGGTGCTTTTCATTATTGCTCTTAGCTCACTGTCTACTATTCTCCTCTCTCAATCCACATGGTACTGGTGTTCATTTTTACTGATGCAACCACCCATTCTCGTCTGAAACCCTTGCTTGCACTATCAGTGTGCCAAGAATCTACAGGGATGGCCCATCCCTTCTTCTAATATCTTGTCACGCTTTGATGCTGGTTAAATTCCTGGGGGAGGCCAGATGGCTTGAAAGAACACTAGTCCCAGGATAACCTGCAAGGAATTGGTGACAAGGCTTGAAGGACCACATGCTTTGTTAATATAACAATGCATGTCACTTTTGCAAAGTTCAATTCAATGTCACCGTAGGAAAAGGATTGGTCAGAAGCCCTTCAGCCCTTCAGATCTTCATTGAATAAGTAGTTTTCATTGCTACTTAGGAGGGACTGATGGTAAATTCCACCTCTTGTAATCTTCATGTGCAGCTCAAAACTGGCGTTTTAGTGATGTGTGTGAAACCTCTGCCCTCTTTATTACTGGGACCAAAACACTACTGAGTCTGTTTGCTCAGATTGTTTCTGCCCAGGTTCCCAGATTTAGACCTCTGAGTGTCTAGTAAATCCAAGATAAACAGGCTCCGGGGTATTAGAACACATGGCTATTTAGCCCATTCTGTAAGTCTCTTAGTTTGCTATAAAGCGTCTAGAACTTTCTTTTATGTCCCAATCCCATATGAACTCCTTTTAATTAAGTGATACAAAAACAGACAACGTGAATAAGGTGAGAAATGAAAATACTAGCGTTGTGGGAAGACACCTGTAACCATTTTATATACACAGGTACAAGTTATTGTATGGGTTGCTCAGTAATCTTGTCAGATATCACATGTAGCTTATCTGACATAATACTCACAGGAATTTTGCAGTTCTGTCTGGCCCTGACACCTCGATTCTTTTGACATCCTTGTTCTTTTGGGTGTGCTTGTACATATTTCAGATGATTTTTGTAAAACTCAGCGTCACGTAAAGAAACCTTTTCACAAAGAGTGGGTAAGATCTCTCAAGAATCGTATATGCCAGATTTAATGAAGTGTTAAAAGATTACATTGCTTCTACTAATTGTTTCCTTAGTAAATCAGTGGGGGCTTAGAGATGGCTCATTGAGTAAAGGTGCTTGCTACCAAGCTTGATGACTTGTATTTGATTTCCAAAGACCCACATGGTGGAAAAATCGACTCTTGCAAAATGTCCTATGACTTCCACATATGCATTAACACACACACACACACACACACACACACACACACACACACACACACATGCAACACATGTATACATACACAAAAATAAAAAAAAATATAGTGGGATTGTTTTGCAGTATGGATGAAACACAATGCTTTTTAAATATTCTATAACTCCCAGTCATTCTACAGGAGCTGTTGTGTTTCCCCCTGGTTCTGTTGAGAGCTTGCTATGCTTTCTTTCCTATGGGTTCATCCAAGCTGGATTCCTCTGGGACTAAAGGGTAGATGAGCCTCATTATCACCTGCTACATAGTCTATTGCTTCTAGTACCTCACAGGTTCTTGTCAATCACTTCCCATGGTGTAGATGGAGCGGCGGGGTTGCGTCTGCCACCTGGCTAGCTTTACACCCGAAATAATTACACAAAACTGTATTCTTTTAAACACTGCCTGCCCCATTAGTTTCAGCCTCTTATTGGCTAATTAACCCATATTTAGTAATCTGTGTAGCACCACGAGGTGGTCGCTTACCAGGAGAGATCTTAACCTGCAACCTGCATCCATCTCGGAGAGGAGAGGCCTGGCGACTCACTATGGCGACTGCCTCGAGCATCTGCCTCCCTGCCTTCTACCCAGCATTCTGTTCTGTCTACTCTGCCTACCTAATTTTCTGTCCTCTTAATGGGCCAAGGCAGTTTCTTTATTAATCAATGAAAGTAACACATAGATACTCCTCCATCACCATGGCCTTTCCATTGGCCATACTTGGCTGCCAAAGGGGCTTTGGTTTGGAAGTGGGGGTAATCTCCATAATTGGGAAGAAATGCACAGAACATACTGTAAGGGTTGCGGTCAGGGGAGATAATTGCTCACCCTTAGGAGAAACTTAACCTGTTCACCTGCATCACCCTGTCTCCATATTCATCCATTGATATTCATTGCCCTTGATGCTCCTTCAGGCAAGCAGGAACCAAGGGGCATCTGGATTCACCATCCACTCAAGACCAAATGGTACATGTATTGCTAAGGTAGCAGTAAATCTGCATATCCACATGGGGCCTCCCATGTGTTTGCATGGTTCTCACCTACAGACAACTTTGCCCATTCTGTTAGAGAAGCAGTGGGTTCCTGCCTGATTCCATCATGGGGCCTCTTCTTCTACAGAAGTAGCATAAAGGGGATCATCTGTACCTCTTTCTGAACCTCTTTCTCTTTAAAGAATTCAGTCTTTAAAGCCTTCTAGAAGTTCACATTCATACCATTTTATTGTTGTCCCTAACCAGAAACTCTGATTTAACACACATTCTGCCAGATTTGCTATCAAATGACCCAGAAAAGACCCATCTCCTGAGCTTTTCTGTTTTGATCCCCTCCTGATTGCTTTAGCATTGTAGGAATGCAAATTATATGCTAATATAAGTTACTGAGACCACTCCTAGCCTCCCCTACCTCAAAAGGATCAGCTGTGGTTCAGCTAAAACACTAACACTTCACACCCATTTTCAAGTCCTTGCTTCCTTTCTTTCTAACACTCTGGTAAACACAGTTGTTTCTGGGCCAGTGAACCAAGTCCCATATAACACCTCTCTCACACCCAGTTCCCTCGTTGTCATTTCTATTTTATTTTCTCCTTTCTCATTGTTCAGTTCTTTCCATGGGTTCAAAGACTTTGGATCCTAGGAGGAGCTACTTAGTAAAGATCTAATTGAACTCTTTTCCTTATGTCCCTCCAGTCATAAAAAACATGGCAAGCCAGTAATTCAATCATGTCCCCTCGTTTATCCAATCTCTCTACTAAACCAGAAACTAACATAGAAGATGTCATGTGCATGTCGTCTTCTCATAATTTTTCCTTCGGTGGGCAAGTTCTTTCTGGGCAGACAGCTGAGCCTCAGTTGGGTGTCTTTTCATTGATAGCAAAGTAAAACAACAGCTGCTATTGCTTTCTTACAATTTCCATGCACACTTTTTTTTTTTTTGAGATAGACACTCAAGATGAAAATTTAGCTTAACCTTCCTTCTTAGAGATGAATGAGGCAGATGGCATGCTCTTTGGTGAATATTGCCTTCTTGATGTAGGATTCCTCTCTCTATGCTGTGAATATGTTTTATTACCGTTGGTTAATAAAGAAGCTGCTGTGGCCTATGGCAGGGCAGAATATAATAAGGTGGGAAATCCAAGCAGAGACAGAGGAGGAAAGGAGGCAGAATCAAGCAGAAGCCATATAGCTGTCAAAAAAGAAAGATGCCAGAACCTTACTGGTAAGGCACAGCCTCATGGTGACACACAAATTAATAGAAATGGGTTAATTTAAGATGAAAGAACTAACTAGAAATACATCTAAGTTACTGACCAGTGTTGTAATTAATAGAGTTTCGGTGTGATTATTCAGGTCTGGGCAGCTGGAAAAGAAAAAGCAGTCTCCATTTTCACCTCTTAATGGGTTCTGAGGTTACATTGAGAATGACTAACCCACTAGAGAATATTCTGCAGTCACTTAAGTGACTCGCATACCTATTTACACAAGCAAAGCAGATGAACTGTATTAGAGGAGACAAAGTGAAGACAAAGAAGAGGTTCTGGGCTTCATCTTTCTTTTAGCTGCCTTGTAGGTATGACTGAGAAGTCCATTTTTTATTATTATATATCTATATAATAGAACATTATGCAGACATTAAAATTATATGCACAGCAAGTCTAATAATGAAAAGGTTGATACTGCCGTGTATAGTGAGGAAAAAGCATGATAGGTTATTGTTATGACATAAACTAACATATTTATAAATAAATGCACAATAAACAGGTGTCCATTGCCCCAAACTTACGAAAATATGTGAAGGATTAATAGCAGTTAACCTCCATATTGTTTGTTTGTTTTTTCTTTTTCTTTTTTAATTTATTTTTAATTAAAAATTTCCACCTCCTCTTCTCCTCCCATTTCCCTCCTCCTCCCCCCTCCCTCCCTCTCCACTCCAAAGAGCAGTCAAGGTTCCCTGCCCTGTGGGAAGTCCAAGGTCCTCCCCCTCCATCCAGGTCTAAGAAGATGAGCATCCAAACAGACTAGGCTCCCACAAAGTCAGTACATGTAGTAGGATCAAAGCCCAGTGCCATTGTCCTTGGATTCTCAGTCAGCCCTCCTTGTCAGCCACGTTCAGAGAGTCCGGATTGATCACATGGTATATCAGTCCCAGTTTAGCTGGCCTTGGTGAGCTCCCAGTAGATCAGCCCCACCGTCTCATTTTTTTAAAAAATAACAAAGGTGGCTTCTAAGAACCTGTTATGAGCCTACTAACTCAACCTGGAACAGTTGGAAAGAGCTTTCAAGAGAAAATAGCAACTGAGGTCACAGGTAAAATAATTTAAAATTAGCCAAGTAAGTGGCATGCATAAATTAGGGTTGTGAGGTAGAGCCTGAGACAGGCATTCTAGACTGGGGATACTGATGGCCTTATTTGGAATTTAAATTTCTTTTGTTACTGTGAAGGGTGAAATGCATGAAGTCATGTAATGGGAGGGATGACTAATTAGGTGGTCTGAGGAAGTAAGAAAGAACATTGACTGCCATTATAGTGAGTTTAGATTTTCATGGACATGGATGGGAACTGAAAGGATTCTCTATTAGAGATTCCTCCAGGCTGGCTTAGGCAAGATTACCCTTAAAAGTAGCAAGACTGTGTGGAGAAGGGGATGTTTGGGAAGAGGACTGAGATGAAAGTAGACTCTAAAGCATCGCGGTATCTCCAAACAGAGCAAGTAGTTCATGGAGTAAGGAATGGGCCCTGATTCTAGAGGGACGACAATTATAATAACCATGTTAAGATGCACTGAATTTTATAGGAGGCCAAGAGAAATAAAAACGACATGTAGTAACTCCTAAGGGTTTGATTTGTATAACTGCGTGGAAGATGAATCTATCACTAATATCCTACCAATAAGATGAATTATGGAGATGGAGAGGTGGCTTAGTGATTAAGACCACATAAGCCTCTCCCAGGGGTTTGGAGCTTGGTTCCTAGAAAATGTATACCACTTCTTATAATTCCAATGCCACAGAATACAATACCTTCTCTGACCTCTTTGGGGGCCTTCTTTGAAAGTAAATCTAAAAAAAATATCCTCAAAGATCCCAATAAAGAGTTTCTTAGCCTCATTACCATGAGTAACCCATTTTAAAATGTATCCCAGGCATTCCTTCCTCATTGACACTAGGAAGTGGTACAGGGTTTGGTAAGCCTATTGGTTTTCAATATGAAGAGCTGACCATTGGTCACTTTAGTGGGAAACTGATACAGAGATGACTAATCTTATTACATCAGAGCATCAGAATCTGAGGACTGTCAAAGCACACTCAGGACACATTCTCCTAATTAGAAATAATGATGTTATTAGAATTTACTAGTGCCTGCTAGATCAGCTCCTATTTTATTTTAGTTTTTATAGCATATATTTAATCAAGAGCACTGTATCAACTCTAAAGTGTTTTTTTTAATAACATTTGGTTTTAAAGTACTATTGGCTCCATGATAAATGGAGGAAACATAGACAGTTGATAAAATTATCTTGCACTTATATATATTATATGTAAATATATCCATTTTATTTTATTTCATATGTGTGTGTTACTCTGCTTGTATATCTGTGCATCATTTGCATGCTTGTTATCCTTGGCGGCCAGAGGAGGTGTCTGAGCTCCTGGAAGTGGAGTTATAGATAATTGTAGACAGTGAGCTGCCATGTGGGTGCTGGAACCCAGACCTTCTTCCTCTGGAAAAGCCATCAATACTCTTTAACTGCTGAGACATCTTCATAGTCCCTTTTCTGTTTACTTTTAGTTAAGGAGAATTTCAGGTTCTGAATCTCAACTGATAAACTTGTGTGTATGTGCGACCCTTATATTATAGATGATTTCATATCTTCATGACAATCCTGAAGTTTAGCATCATCAGCAACAATGTGCAAATGATGCATCAAGGCTCTGACAAGTTAGATAAATCGCCCTGGATCACACAAGCCACAAAGAGTTGAATCAGCTTCCAATTTACATGGCCTTTCTTTATCCATTGTGTTTTCCTGGCTCCCATTCTCCTATTGTTATAAATTGTCAACGACTTTATTGATAGTGAAGAAAGTTAGAAAAATCCAAGGCTGGCCAGCACTCGACAATGATCTCATTCCTTGTATTGCTACTTGACAAAACTGGAGCCCTACCTATGCGGGCCCAAGTTAAAGAATGTTTTTTGATGAGTAAAACTGATATTATCCGAACAGTTTTACAAATTCACTGAAATAAGACTGGAAACAGGGAAATAATGGAAAAACATTCCATCTTTTTGCTCCAACATTATTTTAACAAGGGAGCTACACGTCACATTTGTAGCCTTTTTCAGATTAGATATTTTCATGTCTTTATTTTATACAATATGGTTTTTAAAACCATTCTGAGTATTATCAGATGACAAATCATAATGCTTTAAGAATATTTATAATCTTTCATCTAAATAAATGCCCTTGACTAAAATCTTTGGTGATATCCTCACGAAAAGCTCTGACATGAGTTTTCTAATCATGACAATACAATTAAAACATTTATATATATATATATCATTGACTCTTAGAAATATAATGCCTATTGGTGCTGGTGCTCCTTAAAATAGTGATACCATCATCTTTTTTTGTACTTTTACCAATTCAATAGGCACAAATGACATCTCTTTTAAATGGAAATTTTTTCACAACAATGGCAGGCTGAACCACATTTCTCCTTCTGATTGTTCATGGTTTATTTCTCCAAACTTAGGAATAGATTGTGTTGTACCATTAATAAACTTGTTCAGATTTGGTTAATTAAGGAGTTTGAGATAGAGAGATTATCTTGGTGGGCCAAAGTATGAAAAAAAGGAAGGCAAGAAGGCCAGAGTTGTAGAGATCAGACATAAGAATAAAAGCACACTTCAGAGAAAGGGCGGTAGACCAAAGGATGGAGCATCCTCTTGATATTGAAAAGAGCAAGCAATGGATTATCAAAGAGCTTCTATCAGGATTATACTCTAATGGTCCAGTCTTTGACTTCGAACAATAAATTGATGTCATTTTAATTCAGTGTTCTTGGGTAACTTGTTATAGTATGCCTTGTTCCTTATTCTGAAGTTCTTTTCTTCCTATTTTGTTCCTTCGCTTAGTTTTCACAACACCAGGTTCATTTGATAATGAGTTTTTAAAAGATTCCTCCTGTATTAAGGATGTTAGCCACTCTTGAGCTGTGTGCTGCCTGCCAGTGTTTTCTGCGATTTTTGTTCTATAATTCTGTTTTCAACGCTTTTCTTTTCTTTTCTTTTTTTTTTTTTTGAATATGATCAAACATTGGAGATCATGGACCACCACGTCAGAATGCACTGGGACTTGAGTTTTAGTTAATTCCAAGTTTAGACGGTTTGCCTTACAGCTTCTTTTAACTTTGATTTTCCTAATAATAAAACTGGAAAACAATAATATCGACCTTTTAAAAATAATATCCATGCTTTGGTGGACTAATACCTGGAAAGGACTCTCGGTTTGTCTTACGTGTGGTAAATTACATATGGAATTAGGTATCTGCTGCATTATTCTTCCTATCTGCTCATGGTTCTCCTTCCTTTGCTAATGGACTTCAGGGAGGGAAGTGATTGAATCCATGCAGAGGCTCAAAATTTTATTTAGTAAGAAATTGTCTTTTCTTCTTGTCTTTATCAAATTATTCTCCCCATCACTAATGACTACTATTTTCTTGTTATTTATTTTTTAAACAATCTTTTCTCATTTTACTTCCTAATCTTTCCCCTCCTTCCATTCTCCCACCTTCCCCCACCCCACCCATAACTGCTCCTCAGAGAGGGTAGGCTTCCCATGGGAAATCACAAAGTTTAGCACATTACTTTAAGGCAGGATGAAGATCCTCTCACCTATACCTAGGCTGAGCAAGGAAACCCTCCAAAGAGATTGGGCTCCAAAAAGCCAGTTCAAGCACTGGTATAAATCCCTGGTCCCACTGCCAGTGGCCCCTCAGACTGCCTCAACCATACAACTGTCATCCACATTCAGATGGCCTAGTTTGGTCCTATGCAGGTTCCCCCACTGTCAGAGTCAGTCAGCTCCCAGATCAGCTACTTCTGTTAATATCCCATCATTGTCTTGATCCCTTTTCTTATTTTATTGCTCCTCCCTCTCTTTGACTGGACTCTGGGAGCTCCGCCTAGTGCTAGTGGTGGACCTCTGCATCTGCTTCAGAGAGGGAGAGCAAGGAAAGAAATATTTCGATTGAGAGAGTCATTATGGGGCTAGCAAAAAACCTGGCGCTAGGGAAATTTCCAGGAATCCACAAGGATGACCCCAGCTAAGACCCTAAGTGATAGTGGAGAGGGTGCCTGAACTGGCCCTCTCCTGTAATCGGATTGATGACCACCTTAATTGTCACCATAGAATCTTCATCCAGCAACTGATGGAAGCAGATACCACTATTTCATTTTGTCTCAAAGACTAGGGGCCCAGCACAGGTGACGCTCATCTTTGCTTGGATCTGTGGAGAATTAAACAACTGCAGCTAAGGAGGAGGCCTGGTTGCTGAGGAATATCCCTTTACTCTTCATACCATGGATGTGGAAGTACAAGGAGAGGGAGGCTTTCCTCATTGTCCTTGAGTTCTCTCTGCAGAACATCACTTCTACTTCCATCTGAGTAATGGCAGGCGATGAAACCACCAATCAGTCGCAGGCTTATGTAACATCTGGCTTGAGCGGGATACGTATGTAAAATGGAACTTGGTTCCAAGCTTTGTGCAAAACAGAACTTTCTAGAAGTCCAACATCTGTTAAAAGAACACAGAATTCTAGGAGATATGTATCCAGAAGCCATCTGTATAACCTGCCAATGCTTTTTGCTCTCATGCTTTCCCCCCAAGTGCGTTTGCCTTTGGAAATAATGGGTGTGGGTAGAAACGTTTCTTCAAAATTTCCAAGTACACTGGGTTTTTCTTTCTCTGATTTTGGGCACACATCAATTTGGCACCATTTGGAATACGAATATCAATCCAAATTGTTTTATTCCCCGTATCAGCAGATTTCTAAGGTCATCACCACAGGCAATGGCAATTGGTTCACAAGGTACCTGACCATTTGACCAAATCATTTGCTATGATTTTAAAGATGCCCTTTTCTCCTGTGTCCCTCTCCTCTCAAATGACAAACAACAGCCAGGAAACCAACCAACCGGAGTCATAATCAGGCTTCTCCGTGTCTTTAGTCTCTTTGATCTAAAACAATAGCAGTTACTGTATAAAGAATTCAACTTTGGGTTAAGGGGATAGATCACTCATTATAATGCTTGCTTTGTAAGCCGGAGGAAGAGTTTGTTCTTCAGAAACCAAATGAAAAGAGCTGGGCATGTTGGTCCATGTTTAATCCCAGTCCTTTTTATCTACACATCTATTCCATTGCTTAGAATTTACCTGATGTTTCAAGCAGCTAGCACGTCGTTCCATTTCCATGGTTCCTATTAGCCTAGAAATCCAGTCTCCTATCCCTTTATTCCTCCTGGTTTCCTGATCAGACCCTTCCCCTCCCACACCTCCTTCCTCTCTCTTGGAAGTGCTGCCTTTCCAATGAGGCAAACCCTGGCATTGGATATATTTAAACCCCCTTCCTTGTAAAGCCCAAGCCTATAACTGATTCCTCAGGAGTCAAAACTATTTCTTGAATTTTCTTTGAGGACCAGTCCTTGTCTTTCTGAGAGCAGCATTGTCTGGTTTCTCTCATCACTTAGATCTTATCATGCTTGTTTGACTAATTATGAAAACTGGCATCAGTATTTTTTCTGTTTTCTAGGTATGCAGGAGACAGGGGCTGGTGTGATATGTTATCGTTCTCTGCTTACTTATCTGTGTTTACTGCATGTGTGTGAAGTGGATGAAACCATATGGTATTGTCTTGGGAGGGGTCATTGTTTTACTGAGAAACATAAGGTAAGACAGACCCCCCTGTTTCCTATGTTGTTCAACACCTTGCCATGGTCTCATTGCTTATTTTATAAAGATCATTATCTCAACTATATTATTTAGTCCCGTAACCTAGGCGATAGATCTGAGATGCCTTGCTTGTTTATTTATTACTAAAACAAGCCAGTCCTGAAGATGCTAGCATTCTCTTCTGTGGTCTCCCAAGCATTCTCAAAGGACTGGCTACAAGGGTTCTTGCAAGGGTTTGGAGTCTAAGAAGTGAAACTAATAATACTCTATTTAGAGTCTAAGAAAGTATTAATTCCGGGTTCTGAGCATTAGAAACCCTTGCAATGATAGTGTGTGTGTGTGTGTGTGTGCGCGCACACATAAATACATACATGCAATACATGTACATATAATGAACATAAACACATACATATAAGCCTATACACACACACAATTTGTCAACAAACATATACAATTTATTATCACGTCATCTAACAATCAGTGCTGGCATAATGTAACCAAAGGTTCTAACCATCCATTCTTGGAACCAACATTGTTTTAGCCCTCTGGGAAAAATCCATATTTCTTCTTGTGTTCTCATAGACAAAGAGATTATATACAGATGACATAAAGGTTGGTTGATTTCAGCTTTCCCACTGAGATGAAAGCTACTTCAGCACGCAGGGAATATCAGGGCTATAGAAAGGTTTAATTTAGAGGAGGAACAAATTAGCTTGTCAGATAATATGATATATTACTGGGTAGCATGCATATAAAAGATTATTGAAGGCCTCCATATTATTTCCTTAAAACGCCAAACATGTATTTTCTTGTTTCTCTTTATGTTTTGATGCATAATTACAAAGGAATTCATAAATCAGTGTAGAGTTTGCAAGCTGAGAAATATTTTATATTAAACAGTCCACTTTACTGGTAAATTGCATATGGAAATAAAATGCATGATATCTGACATTTGATTTTTTTCCAAGAACTGGGTAGGTCCCAGCCACTGAAATTAAACATAAGTAGATATTAATATTTTATTTTCTTTTTAAGAATAGTGTCTTTCTCTGAACCTCAGGCTGTTCTCTATTTAACTCGTGGTAATCCTCCTGTCTCAGTTTCCTGAAAACTAGAATTATATATATTTGTCCTCAAGTTCTACTTAATTATAGTGTTTTAACTTGTACTTCTGAATCACAGGAATAAAACTACCTTTAAAAATCAATTTATTTGTTTGTATCTTACATTTGATTTTCCTTTTAAGTTGAGAATATCCCTGTTTGTATAGTTTAAATTCAGTTCCATTATATGCTTGAATTCTTCACCCCTTGCTTTTGTTACCTATACATTTGAACTTTAAACAACTTTGTCTTATGGCAACCACAATACTACACAGTTCTTCAAAAGTTTTTATTCTTTGAGAATTTTTTTTAATTTTTGCCTTTTTAAAAAAATTGAAATTACATTCTTCTCCTGTCAATATATCCCGACCATAGCTCTCCCTCCCTCCACCCTTTCTAGCCCTCTCCACGTGCCCTGTCCCCCACACCCACACCTCTGTCTCCTTTTCAGAAAAGAGCAAGCCTCCAGGAGACAACTGCCAGACAGGACAAAACAGGATACAACACACAAGGCAAAAGCCTCCATACTAAGGCTAAACAAGGCACAGATAGGAGGTAAAGAGACTCAAGAACAGGCAAAAGAATCAGAGACATGGCCACGCCCGCTGTTAGGAGTCCCACAAAACACCCAGCTAACTGCCACAAAATAGGCAGAGGATACAGTGCAGACCCATGAAGGCTCTGTGCTTTTCCTTCCAGTCTCCACAAGCCCATGTGAGCCCTGCTTAATTGACGTGGTAGGCTATGTTCTTCTGGTGTCCTCTATCTTTTCCGACTCCTACAGTCTTTTCTTCCCTTTTTCGATAATGCTCACCCTCCACACTCCTCCTCCCAGATCCATCCCCACTCCCTACCCACCCACTCTCTCTCTTGGAAAGCTATCAGTTCCAACTTGTGCTGTTCACATATTCTTGGATGCGTGGCCTTCACTGGAATGTGGTTAACCTACCAGAGGTTACACTCTTACAGAAAATGGGCTCCCTTTCCCAGCAGCTATCAAGGCAATAGCTTCTCTGCTTGGAGTAGGATGCAATGTTCACATTTCCTGGAATTTTGTGAGTTTGCCTGGCTTAAGTTCACACAGATCCGTGCATGCTGTCACAACTGCTGTGAGTTTGGTATGTGCAGTTCAGAGAACATTATTTCCTTGTCGAAATCCACCACCTCTGGCTCTTGCAATCCTTCTATTTCCTCTTCCCCAGTGATCCCTAAGCCTTGGGAGGAGAGGATGTAATATAGATCTCCCATGTAGGTCTCTAATGTACAACATTTATTTTGTCATTTTCAAAGCCTGTCAACCAAAGTGTGAAATAAAATGTATAAAGAAAGTTTCATTTGCCCCATTACTCCAGGCCCAGAAAGTATCAGGAGTTAATTCCCTTGGTAAATTAACCTTGAGATTTTTATTTTGTTACTCAAACTATTTTTATTATGAATTAAACAAAAATCTTTTTGTTTCTTTTTGTATTTAACACACACATATTAATACACTAACTGTGAATAATTTGCAAAATACTTTCTGAAATAAATCTTATTTATTAAATAAATCTAATTAATAAACCTTCCTATTCTGACATGTTTGTGCGTAACGTCTCTAGTGTTTATCTGCCATACCCAAAGGCATTTCTCTGTGATAAGAAATGGGGCTTCCAACCTCATGGGAATATGGTATTTGAGGAACCTATGGACCATGATCATTTGTAGTTGCATCCAGAATAAACTACCTTTCACGCTCCTTTAAAAAGCAAAAACAAACAAGCAAACAAGCAAACAAACAAAAAAAGAAATGGGGCTTCCATGGCACTGTTACTGGGACAGCACTGAAAACAGAAATGAGGGAGAAACTTGGTAGACATTCATTGGAAACCCATCTTGCATGTTGAGTGCTCATTTGCCTCCAGTAGCTTAAGACTCAAATTTTATTTGGTTTGTGGATTAGTGATTGTATAGCATAAGCAGTCATAGCTGGCCTGGGTATCTTACATTATTTCCCCAGCAGACTCGGCCACACTGACAGAGGGTGAGCTGACCATCTATGAAATACAAAGCTACTGATTTCAAATAACTACCTACCTCATAAGATATGCTGTTATGGCTTAGTTAAAAATCACTTAATGCTCTTTGGCAGTCAGAGGCTGGGGGAAACACTCTCTGTAAACAGAAACTCATTATCAAAATGTTTTTTTCATTAGGCCCTTGAATCCCCTTGTAAAAGTCCAGGCTACCTAATGGATGGGGATTTATAGATAGCCGTTTGTAAAAGCACATCCAAGCACACTCAAATATTAAATAAACACAGATGCGCAAGTGAGATTATGAAATTGCCCAACAACAGTACAGCCCGTACCTGGAAATGGATGGGATAGAGTTTTCATAACCCTAATTATTCTCACTCGTTACCCATACATCGGAGACTTAAACTGCCTGAGGTGGCCAGCAGTGAAGGTGATTCTTTTTCTAAAAGCCGCAGTGGTGCTCCAAAGACAGAACAGAATTAGAAACAGATTTCATGAAACAGGGCCTACATTTTTTTCCTTTAGACTCCTGAGAGTCTTCATCCTCTGCAATGCTGGAGACAGAACCTAGGAAGTCATTCAAGCTAGGTAACCTTCTGCTTAAGAGTCACACTGTAGACACGAAAGATTTTAGGCTTCGCGTAGTTTGCTGTAGATGCCACCCCACATTCCCAAAGGACCTGGAGCCAGTGTCTCACGTGACAAATATAAATTCTGTTATCATTTTTCTAAAGACTTCAATAAACTTCTCTAGAAACAGGTTTCAAGAGCTACCTAGAGTTTTCCCTAGTGTAATGCTGAAAAGGTAACGTCCACAGCCTAGAGTAGAGGGCCTTGATTAATGCTCTTGCCTTCTTGGCTTTTATTATTTCTTTCTCGATCCATCCCATGAATGGCACAAACAAGAGGAGGCTTTCATGATGACAATGAAACATTTTGATTTGGATTATCAACACTGGTGGCCTCTTCTACCCAACTCACTAAATTGTTTCCCAGCCCTCTGCCTGACTCTCACTCACACGAGCCCTCTTCTGTTACCATTTGGCAAACGCGTTCTACGCTAATGTTCCTGTCTTGCACAATGGAAATGGTACCCATAAGGTCTCAATCAAAGTGTCATGTGAATTATTTTACATTTCATGAGGACGATAAAAATAAACCGGATGGGATTGGAAAAACCATTTCATGTCATCCACCTCGAACCGTCTCCATGTGTAGTCATTCCAGCATGGTTTGATCTACTTGCTAACCTATCCTTACATCCTCTTCTACACAATGACTCAGCCCCCCCCCCTTCCCTCGTTGCCCAATCCTTGTTACGACTTGGGAGGTTGTTGTGGTTGCTTTGTTTTTAATATCTTTCCCAATCTTTCCATTTTTAGTTCCAGACTATTGCTTTTAACCACTTTCAACTATCCCATTCTTCACAAAGTGACATGGTACTATATACAACTGAACTCAAGTGTTTCTTTCCACTCTGATTTCAGACTGGCTGCATCATACTCACGTTCCCAACAAAAATTTCATCTGGGAGACTGTTATAACAGTTCTTTTTAATCTTCTTAAGGATTCATTTCTAGGCAATCCATGACCTTTATTATATTGATTTTAAAAAAATAAACAGTCCCATAATGTAGGTGACATTAAAACTTTTGCAGATGAGCAAGACAAGACAATTTAGTCAGCTCTCCAAGGCCCAAATAATAATTGATGTTAAATACTCTACTGTGCCCTCAGCAACAAACAAATTTTGCAAAGCCTATTACCTGAACTCTAAGCTAGTGACTTGAATTTCAGTCACTAAGATCCACTTCTGCATATGGTACACCTGTTACTGTTCTATGATGCAATTATACATAATTTTTAAAATCAGTCCATAAATCACTCATACAATCGATTTTGATTTCTATTTTGGATTCATTTTAAAAAATAAGCTTTGGTGTTTTGCCTGCATGTGTGCCTGTGTGAGGGTACCGGATCCCCTGATACCGGAGTTCCAGACAATTGTGAGCTGTCATGTGCATGCTGGAATCTGGAGCCAGGTCCTCTGGAAGAGCAGCCAGTGCTCTCAACTGCTGAGCCATCTCTCTCTACCACTCTATTTTGCATTCTAAATACAATTCCTTAACTCACTTTTAAGTATTTACCAAAATATTTTTTTTGCTGCTGTCACCTGTAGATCACCACCATCCTAATCTACTGTTCACAGCCCGTTTGCTTATGTGCAGCAGAAGCTGGGACTGTACATTCTCCTCATTGGTCTTCATCCTTCTGCCGTGGGAGTGCGCCCATTGGAAAGGCTCCACACCTGTGCACAGTACCACCTTTCCTTAGGGGCTGTGCAGTCAAAACATCATCCACTGTGCAATGTCCATGGAAACTTTAGAAATTTATTCAAATAACAAATATGCTTTATTCTGAGTTCTTAATTTTTTTAAGCTTTTAAAAATATTTCAACAATTAGGTAGCGCTTATCAGTGTGGTTATGAGTACAGTTGCCACCAGCTTCTGTTGTTGCTTCAAGTCTTTTAAAGAGTTTTGCATGATTATCTTTTATTCCTAGTGTGACAGTTCTTTATCAGAAGATACACACTTTATGTGTTTTATTTGGTTCTCTGTGTTATTTAGCCTGTGTGCTCTTGTTCTAGCTACTCTTCCTCTTCCACCCTCTCCTCTTCCTCATCTTCATTCTCCTCGTCTACCCCTTTCACTTCCTCTTCCTATTTTTCCTTACCCTCTCTTCCTTTCTCCTTTTTAACTTCTCTTACTCTTCTATTTCTCTTCCCCTCTTTCTCCCCTTCTTTTCTTCCTATTCCTGCTTCTTTTCTTTCTCCTCCTCCTCTGTCCACTCTCCCTTCCTCTTTTTCCTCTTGAAACTATGATTGTGAGTAGCCCTATCCAGTATCTCCCCTCTGAAGCTATACCACAATCCTCAGAAATTTCGCTGCTCCAAGTGGGTCATAACAGCCAAATATAACAAATGATTCAGTTTTTCCCAAATGAAGTGTCAGCTCAGTTCAATCATGTAGAGTAGAAGGGTATAAAGAAATGTTGATTGTTGAAGAAGTATGTGGGTATTATTTTGAATATTTCCTTTACCCATACAAGTCTGAATTTTACTCAGTAGCTTTGTGTGCCGCATACTTACCTTAGTCTAAGCTTATATCCATGCTATGCTCAAGAAACACAAAAACTAATGCTGAAAATACAACCAGGATCTCAAAATACGGCTTCTAGCTTACCTCTGGATTTAGTTTTTCTAAATTAATGACATTTTTTCTTAAGCTTATTCATCCTATTTAGTGATCAATTGCATAAATCATCAGAAAATGGCCAGGAATGTAGAAATGGTCCATATACCCCCATTTTTTGGTCTTTATTTTATGGCATAGAACTAGCACAAGTGAAGGCAGTGTTCTGTAGTGGCAGTCTTGTGTTCAAATTAATATTTTGTCAAATCACTGGGCAGCATGGAACTTTAAACCAAGTAAACAGATCGGCAGGTTATTAGCTTCTCAAAGTGCGTAAACTCATTACTTGAACTACACATGACTTTTCTGATATTCCTGATGTTATACTATGGTTTTGTGTAAGATCTAGCTTTGACATAAGACTTGAAGTAGAATGTCCCAACTGAACTGAAATCACACAGAGATGCTGGGGGAGGGAAAAGGAGAGGAAGAGAGAGAATGAGAGAGTCTGATGAATTTTGGATCTGGTATATATCACAGGAATCCATATGCTAAGTGCATGATCTCCAACATTAGTGAAGTGCATAAAACGTTAAGATGTGGATCTGGTAGGAGCTGGAAAAGTCACTAAAGGTGTGTCCTCAAAGGGGAAAGTGAGATCCACATCTAATTTTCTTTCTTGTGTTTCACAGAAACAAAGTAAGCAAGTGAGTTTGCTAGTTTGCTCTGTCGAATGTTCTTGTCATGGTGCACTGGTGTGGGAATAAAGGAAGGGGACAAACTGATTGTGGGCCAGAGTCTCTGAAACTGTAGACTCAAATAAACCCTGCCATTGCAAACTGATATCTCAGTGGTTTGCTATAGTAATCACTGATATGGGGGATATGGAGACTGAACTTGCCATCACCTGTAACCAGGCAAGTCTTTCAGTGGTGACATTGGGACATCAAACCAGATATAAAACCTTAGACATCTAATCTTTCCTGCTTGCAATACATGCTAGGGAAATGGTGACACAGAACTGTGGGAGGGGCCAACCCATGACCTGTCAAATGTGAGGCCATGCCACAAGAGGGAAGAAAGGCCTGACATTACCTGGATGACCAGGAACCAGAGACTGGATAAGCCCGAGACCTATGATAGAACCAAACAGGACTGGAAAAACAAGTCAATGAAATGATTTTTAATGATATTCTGTTATACTTATAGATTGGTGCCCAGCCCAATCATTATCAGAGAAGCTTCTTCAGGCAGTAACTGATGAAAGCAGATGGAGAGACCCACAGCAAAACATTAGCTTGGCGAAACCCATGGGATAGGAGGAGGAAGGATTGCAAGGATCCAGAGAGTTGTGTGTGTGTGTGAGGCTGTCTCTGACTCATTTGCCTGCCATTCGGACCCTTTTCCAAGTACTGGGTTAACTCATCCAGCCCTGATATGAGGGTTTGTGCCTAGTCTTGTTGTAATTTGTTATGCTGTGTTTAGTTGACATCCCTGGGAGGGAGGCTTGCTTTTTTTCCGAAAGGAATGGAGAAGAAATGGCTCTCTGGGAGAGGGACATGGCAGTGAATGGGAAGACTGGATGGGGAGCAAATTGTCATCAGGATGTGATGTATAAAGAATAAGAAGGAAGAGAGGATAGAGGGGAGGTGGGGAGAGGGAATGGGAGGAAAAGAGGGAGGGGAAACTGCAGCCTGGATGTAAAATAAATGTAAAAATTTAATTAATAAAAAAGAAATAATAGTACAAAAGAAAACTAACAAAAAACAAAGTTATCATTAAAAGTTGAATGATGTGTTTACTCAGTGCCAGACAGTCAGACCTGACAACATATATTCATGTAACATTATATGGACTCAACATACAGGTTATATTTAGGAATATATCTGCATAGTTATATACATGAATGCATGCAAAAACAATTACGGAAAGAGGGGCCATGAATTTGAAGGAGAGTAGGGAGGTGTATATGGGAAGTTTCGGAGGGGGAAAGGGGAAGGAGAACTGTCATGATTACATCATGAACTCAAAAGAAAGTTAAATGGTGTGAAGTTACATAGATTATAGAAAGAACAGGGTAAAAGCACTAAAAACTTATTACTTCCTAATTATTTTCTATATTTCAGTATTGCTGATCTTTTGAGGTTTTGATAGATGCCATATCACTTTGGTAGAAATAATGTAATGAAATTATTATTTGGTAGAAATATATTATTATATATTAGAAATTATAGTAATATATATATATAAAATATAGTTATATAATATATAATTCCTGCGACTTTCCTGGGGTGTTAGGACACATGGGACTGAAGATGTTCTTCCTGGGTTTAGAGAACTACAGAAGCAGGAAAATCCTCAGAGAATACCTGATCCAATAGCCCGATTTTCTCATTTAAACATGAGAAAAGGAAATACTCCACCAACCCCTACCCATGGTGATGGAGACTTTCTTAAAACGGTACAGTCTGTAAGTAGCAGCCAGGACTTGAGGTCTAAACCTAGATCTCTCTCAACTATATACATATAGTACACATGGATTTTTCTTCTTTTTCCTTCGTTTCTTAGGAAATGACAAAGAGCAATCTGTGACCTCATTCTGGACTATGCCCATGATATAAGTGATCCAGGATGAATCCCCTTGGAACTGATGTGTAACTAGGATGCCTACTGCATTGGACCCTGGCATCAATGGTAAATGACATCTCTGCTTCTAAAAGCATGCAATCCTCCTGCGCTACATGGATGTCCTTGTATTTCAGACTTGTAAAGTTGCATTGAAAAGTAGGCAAGGGTACATAGCGCAGTATTTCTGAACTCCATTCTAGCAATTCTAAAAGATCAGTAGAGGTGCTTCTGAGGATGCAATATTGGGAATGGACACTATGAGGTTAATGGTGGAAGTGGATACGTCTTTTCACCTCATTCATTTTTTTCCTTAAAAAGATCAGCTCCATTTATCTGCATTGCATCTTTAAAACGTATGTTAAAATTTTAGTGGATTTTGCTGAGGTGTGGTGACACACCTGACTCAGAAGGCAGACAGGAGAATCTCCAAGATTACCCTCAGCTTTCTGGGTTCCATGTTAAGTTCCAAGGTATCTTGGGCAATAATAATGCGAAATAGTACC
The DNA here is from genome assembly GCF_903992535.2 of Arvicola amphibius. Taxonomy (NCBI): domain Eukaryota; kingdom Metazoa; phylum Chordata; class Mammalia; order Rodentia; family Cricetidae; genus Arvicola; species Arvicola amphibius. The sequence continues at coordinate 11,063,901 of NC_052050.1, read as the reverse complement.
AATAACAATATATAATAATGAAGATTGAGTGAATCAGTTAGTGAGAATGTTGTTTTCCTTACCATCAGGTCATATGGGTGTGAAATAACCATCATGGTCCTGGGTTAGTTGATTAACCCCTTTATCTTGAGAAGCCCATATCTGAATATGTATGAACATATATAAATTGGAGTTTTGAGAAGATTGAAAGAGCAGTGTTTCTTAGTATATGGGATATTTTTTTTAAGTGGTGGTAACTGTAGCTGTCCCAGAAATCTCAAGTCTTCCAGTCAATCTCCAAACAGTAGCTTTAGGAAAAAGTTCCAAGATGATGTGATGGTCCTTCTAGGCTTTCCATGACAATGCTTGACTGGGTTCACTTCCAGGCTGAACTCATGGAAATGTTCTATCCCAAATAGGGGAAGTCATAACAACAACAACCATCCATCTTTTGGCTTTCAGCAGCTCCTTATGTCTTCTTCCTCCTCATCTGGGTATCTAAACAGTCCAGCTGAGAAAAAGGTAAACATGACTCTTTTTATGTTGCAATTGAAAAAATGGAAATGTAGGAACATGGAACATCTAAATAAAAATTGCCATTACTTTTATCCTCATGCTTCTGCCCTGTGAGTGTCTTAGTTCTAAAGATGGACTTAATTTTCTTTTACATAGAATGTTTTACTTTATTTTAATAGAGATGCAAGGGCTATTTAAATAAAGTCCATCTCATTCACCCCAACACAATCTGTGAAGCATCTTTAAGTTTTCTGTTTGGTCTGCCCCAGCCATATTTCTCCATACGGCAGGTTCTCTGTTCCCTCAAGAGGTCCCTGTGCTTCATTCTCCTGGGGCTTCCTGTGTGCTGAAAAATCCTCCTGCTTCTTCTTGCAGCTCTTGGGTAGATCACTTGACTAAAAACGAGACTGGAAATGATGATAATTTAGGAGTTAGTAATTTCCTCACCACATTCCTTTCTTGTTTGCTTCTCGCTTCGTTGCCTACCATCTCTCTTCCCTTCTTCCCCACCCACTTCCTAACAGCTCTAAGGTCACCTTCCCACTTTCTCCTGGGATACCACAATCATGCCTCACACAAAGGTATAACACGTGGTGGATTCGTCTTGGCAGGAGGATGAACTCAGAGTGTACAGCGTGAATTTTCTTCATCCTCTACTTGGGAAAGATAATTATCATAAAACTGACAGTAATGGGATAAAGGTGATTTATATGATAATTTAGACACTGTGGTCAGCCTACACATGTCAGATAATATTTTCTCCCTAATGGTGGCTGGTGTGAGAAACACAGCAGTGAAGGACAGTGGTGTTCCTCTAAGAATGTCTCTAGGCCAAGTTCAGAAAAGCTATTTACCAACACGGAGAACACTTTGTTATCAAAGGCAAAAGGAATGAGGCATTTTACAAAAATATTGTTTTAGGCAAAAGAGAGAGGAGACACAGAGAAGGCTGGCTGAGGCAGTGTCATGCAAGGGACTAATAGGGGCAGGCCATGGTATGAGCAAAGAGTGACGAAGGTCTATGAAGAATTTGAAAAAGTTGGAAACTTGGACTCCAGAAGATGGGGAGGGTTCGGTGTGGTTAGAACTGAAGTTTGGAACCAATCCTGGCACAGAATTCACGCATGGCATGCTGGGAAAGATGGATGAAAGGATACGTGAGATGAAAGGAAGGGAAATTGAGTCATAGTTCCCCTTTCCAAGTATTCACCACTGAGGGGAACTGGGCAAAGAGTGAAATTTTAAAAGAACTCATGACTGGATATGCTCCCTAAGAGTGTAACCCCTTTCTTCTCGTCCCTGTTTAAAAATATAAACAACATGCAAATTCAACTCAAAAAATCTTCCTTTGTCACGTTGAGAAACTCTGTTCTCTTTGTTGTTTCGTGACTCACTTCTGGACTATTCATACAAAAATGCAATTTGTAGGGATGGGCAGACCTGTTGGGGGGAAAATAAGAACCTCTCTGGAATGTTTACCCATTCTTGGAATCGTATTTCTTTTTCTTTTCTTACAAAGTTTTCTGTTCATTTTTAAAAGACTCAGTTAAGATCAGAAGAGAACAAACATCTCAGATATCACAGCATCCTGGGTTGTTATATACAAGGCATCTTGTGATAGCTTTGCAGGAAGCAATAAACGATGCCCGGTGACTTAACCCTCTCCTTAATTCAAACCTTATTCAAGTGGGTGCAGAGAGATAGGTGAGCTTAAGAAAGGTGTAAGGTGATGGATAGTCACACTTGGTAAGTACTTGTCCAGAAATCAAAAGAGTTTGGATGGTTTCCATTTTGTAGGAGCCAGACAAATCAAAAAAAGTATATGGAGAGAAGAGTGAAATATATTAACTGGGGATGCTGCCTCAAAACATAAACTTTTCTCCCTAACCCTAAAATATACTTTCGAGAATTTGGATCACATAAATAAGAAAACAAAACAACTTTTCTCTAAGATATAGATATTTGAAAAGGATTGATGTCCTTATTTTTACATTGTCTTTCTCCATTTTTGGCAGGGAGGGGGTCAGTTGGGAGATATTAACTTTGGAACAATTAACCTTCACATACTTGGTGGGAAATCACATTAAAACTTTAAAAAGTAAGCATTTGGGAATGTCTTTTTGGCATTCTTGTCTATTTTCTATGACGAAAGAAAAGAATTTGAGGACCTAGTAGTGTTTTGAAAAAGGAAAAACTTAATTCACTGATGAAGAGTCTATTTTGTGCGTGTGTGTGTGAGAGAGAGAGAAAGAGAGAGAGAGAGAGAGAGAGAGAGAGAGAGAGAGAGAGAGAGAGAGAGAGAGAGAGAGGAGAGAGAGAGAGGAGACAGCAAGAGAGAGACTGAGGGAGATTAAGAGAAAACATAGGGCAGGTGTAAGGCTAATCTTGGTTGTTAATTTGTCAAGTTGGGAACAGGGAGCCTCAATGAAGATTACCTCCATTACAATGACTTGTAGGCATGTTTGTGGGGTTCTTGGATATTTATATTTTCTTAATTTCTTGTTGATGTAGGGCAGCCTGGTTCCCTCCAGGCAGTAGTATCCCTAGGCAGGTGGGCCTGGACTATATTAATAAGGCAGCTGAATGTGAGCCTGGGTAAAAGGCAGGGAAGCACACTCCTCCATAGCATAGTTCAGTGCCTGCTTCAAGATTCCCACACTGAGTTATTTCCCCAACTTCCCTCAGTGATGGACCTGGAAATATAAGTTGAAATAAACCATTTTAACCCTCAAGTTGCTTTGGTTGGGAATTTTTTATCACAGTAATAGGAAACAAACTAGAATAGCTGAGAATATGGCTAAGTGGGGGAAGCACTAATGACTTCGGGGTGAAGACCTATGTTTAGGTGCCCAGACGTCACATGAAGCCAGGAACAGTAGTGTGTGTCTGTAACTTAGTGCTCCTGTAGAGATGTGGGAGACAGAGACTGGAGAATTCCTGGAAACCCATGGGCCAGGCAGCCTGTCATAGAAAGAGGTAAACAATAAAAAAGTCTACTTCAAACCACTTGGGACGTAAAGACTGGTACCCAAGCTTGTCATCTGACCCCCACATGTGTGGCATAGCATGTGTTCATCAGCACTCACTCTCACATACACAAAAACACATGTATGTTTTACATACAATTTAATAAGAGAGAAAAGGCATATACATACATACACACATCCATCCATCCATCCATCCATCCATCCATCCATCCATCCATCCATTGTTGGGATCGAGGAGGATCAGACGGTGGTAGGCAGTATGTATGCTTGTAGACTTGGGTTTGAGTGTACAGTTTCACAGTCAAGAAGTCGGAGATGAGGTAGCTAGCATTTAAAGAACATCAAAGTACTGTTAACTTATCTGCTCTATTTTAAGCTCTGTCCAAGTTTGTTTGTTTGTTTTGTGAAAGTGCTCACATGTAAACAGCTTACACAGGCAATACTTTATCTTTTCTGGTTTCTCAGGGAACATACTTCAAATATGTTTGGTCTTTATGTAGTTTAATATGTAAAATTGCATTTGTCATTGCTTTCTGGTTGTGATGTCTCTAAGCATTTTGCTCAGCGTGTCTGCAATGACCTAATTCAAATATATTTACACGGCTTACAGAGTTAGCTTAGGAGGCCACCTGGGAAACACCTTAACGAGATACCTAGCCGTTCCTTGGGAGAGACTGAAACAAGACAGGCAGCAGCTCTCACGGCTGTGCAGAGAAGACATGGAGTTTATACTGAGGACCATGGACAGAGAACACAGTGGGTTCAGATAGGAGCCCCAAAACAGGAATCTAAAAATGAAAGCTGGATGGCCGGTATTTCTATGAGCACTTTCTCCTGCACAGACAGCCTTTGGTCCCCAGAAAGAGCAGAAGACACTTACTGACCAACTCTATGGAGTTGTCTTCGCTATCAGGGGAATCTCATCAGTATCCAGGCAGAACACTGGAAAACTGCTCAGCAGATAGGAAGACAAGCACAGACTTATCGTTTCCTTCTAGCTATGGAAGAGCATTTTTCCCAGAAAGAGGCAGATCTCTGCTCTGTCTTCAGGGACTTGGTGTGCACGCTATTATTTTCACCAACTAGCGTGTAAGCTGCTTGATCGTGGTCAGTACTTTATAAGTCTTTTATATATAAAAATATATAATGGCATGTGAGATCAGGCTAGGTATATAGCAGCTACAAAATCCATGTCTTGGATTTAATCAAATTGATTAATTAATTCGAATCTAAGTAGAAATGTTGAGTAGCTAAATAAAAGGTCTGGTAAGTTTACTATGCTAGGTTAGACTTAGCAGTGTGCAAAACAGTTTGAAATTGTTTTGATCATGCAATGAAAGTGAATTGTATTTTATTTTTTCAGCAGACTTTGTTTTGCAATCTGAATTCTTTCTGGATTTTGCTTTGCAAAGGGTTGAAATGAAAGACATGGCAGTGATTCAGCCTGTTAAGAAGGTTAACAATTAGTCAGAACTTTAATAGATGAGACAATTACACCATCTCTACCTTTTAAAAATAACCATGCTTTTAATTAGATTTTAATCATAAAGGTCAAATGCAGTAAAAGTTTGGAAAAGCAGAACACAGTCAGTGTTGACAAAACAGTTTCCTCTCAGACGTGCTAAGTTGGCCTGATTAACTCACACAGACAGCGACAGGCTTCTGTGCCTTCACCGACCACGTGCTGAATGTGTGGCTCTTGCTGTCTTAATATGTCCAGATGAGATCTCAGCACTCTGGCTTACAGTACTTCCATTATTATATTCCTTAAGCATCTTAGGATACGTCTATTTCTTGCTTCCCTGCTTAAAGCACAACCCAGCAGTGCTAAAACCCACTACCTCTGTAGTGTCCTGCTTCTGGTTTCAGGCTTTGTATTGTAGCCAGCCTATTCATTTTTCAAGTACTGATATGGGGTAAAAAAAATGACTTTAAAGGACAGTGGCCGCTCTGGCTGTCTAATACTATCTTACAATCTACTGCAGTACTTTGTGATGTAAAAGTACAACCTCTAGAGATTGTGTGTGTGTGTGTGTGTGTGTGTGTGTGTGTGTGTACTGGAATTGAAATAGGGTCCATTTGTGATTGATGTGCAGTGCCCTGTGATGTTTGGGGGAGCTGCTAGGAGCAGTTCTTCTGACTTCAGGGATGACTTACCTGGAGTTTTGCTGGGTGGCATTGATTGTTCCCCTAGTGTAAACCCCACAACTGAGACGATTAATTTTCAAAGTTCCTCCTTTATCTACAGGTTTGGAACCTGAGCTGGATGGTAAGGTAAAGTTGAACAGGTAAATGTTCCCCTGCCTCTCTTCTCCTTCCTCTCTTCCTTTCCTCTTCATCTTCCTCTCTCATCCTCTCCTCTCCCCTTCTCCTCCTTGTTCCTGCACATCCTCTCCGCTTCCCTTCTTTTCTTCTCCTCTCCTTTTTTTCTTCCTTCTCCTCTCTTCCTTCTCCCTTCCTTTCTCTGCACTTTAAGACCCCCCCCTGCTCTCCTCCCATGAATATGTCTTTCGTGTACTCATATCTTGAGCTTTTTCACAGGGGTAGTCAATCAGCCTTCTTAGCAGGTGGCTTGCTTCCTCTGATGGACCTTTGCAATGTAGAGAGTAATAAATGACTGAAATATTCATGTGGGATGAGCAGGATTTCTTATGACATAACCTAAGTCATCCTGAAAAAAATCTATACCTTAATCTCTGGTAGATAGTTATGAGAGCTAAACTAGATTCAAGGGGATGATCAAAAGAGTGGAGAAAGAGCACCGAATGTGTATAAAGGGAAAGAAGATGATGATACAGGCCACCTGAACCTTGCATCTTGGGTTTATAAATACATTTCTATAATAGAACACATCGTGTACTCACCCTCAATGAATCACCATTGGCTTTTTAACAATTTTTATTCTAACTTCCCATATACACAATACATACCATCTTTTCAAAGCAGCACATATCATGGGCTCAGTAGTTCATGCTATTTAAAGTATTCTACTTCATTTATTCACTATGACTTACTATTGTTTGCTGAATTTCGGGTGCAGGAATTTGAAGAGATGCCTTAGAATTTTCATGGATTCTAATACTCAGCTTTCAACCATGCTTGTAGAATGGACACTATCAGCAATTAATTATGTCCACGCTAGGATGTTCCAAAACCTACTCACTCAAATTGTTTTGAAACTTGAGGATTTCAAATTCAGTGCTTTTCTGCCAAAGTAGGAAACGAACCCAATAATTGGATTCATTTGGACTATAAACCCATTAACAAAGACTGAACATATACATTTTTCATTATTTTCCTCAGTGTTTTGATTCCAACTATCACATTGCCTTGATGCTGGGAAAACATTTAATTCAGAAAAATTGTGCTTGACTTGTTTATACTTTGTATTAAGAATGTTTCCCATTCCTAAGATAGTCTGCTCTTTTGGTTTCTGGAGCCCTTAACAACAGCAGCTCTCAGTGCAGTTTAGGGCTCCGTGGGAAAGACGGCCTATGCCCACAGAGCTACATAGCCATGGAGATGAATGCAATGTGTGATGTACAGCAGTAGCACCTCGGGAATCCTAGGAATGTAATTTCTTCCTTTGTAAGTGATTATAAGCGCCAGTCTCATTAGCTTAAATCCAAAAAGAGTTTTGTGTAGCCTGTGGTCCTTTACTGTTCAGAAGATATCAGCAGGACCATTTCTCTCTTTTTTTCTATTTTCATTTTATTTAAAAAGAAACAAAAAACCCTATCTTTTTTCATTTTGTATACCAATCCCATTTCTCACTCCCCCCTCCTCCCACTCTCTCTGCCTTCTCCCCACCCCAACCCCAATCCACTTCCCAGAGAGGCTAAGGCACATTGCTTTGAGGAAGGACCAAGTCCTTCCCTACTATATCTAGGCTGAACAAGGTATCCCTTCAAGGAGAATAGATTCCAAAAAGCCAGTACAAGCAGTAGGGATAAATCCTGTTGCTACTGCCTCTGGCCCCACAGCCTGCTCCAGCCATACAACTGTTATCCACTTTCCAAGGGCCTAGTTTGGTCCTATGCGCGTTCCTTCCCTATCCGGCCAGAGTTGGTTAGTTCACATTAGCTCAGGTAAACTGTTTCAGTGAGTGTCTCCATCATGGTCTTGACCTCTTTGCTCATATTCTCACTCCTCCCACTTTTTGACTGGACTTTGGGAGCTCAGTTCAGTGCTCCGTTGTGGCACTCTACCTCTGTTTCCCTCAGTTGCCGGATGAAGGTTCTATGGTGATATTTAAGATAGTCATTAATCTGACTACAGGACAAGGCTAGTTAGGTACCCTCTCCACTATTGCTTAGGGTCTTAGCTGGGGTCATCCTTGTGGATTCCTGGGAATTTTTCTAAAGCCAGGTTTCTGCTAACCCTATAATGGCTTCCTCAATCAAGATCTCTCTCCTTGCTCTCTATCTCTGTCCTTTTCCCATCTTGACTATCCTGGTACCTCAAGTTCTCCTCCCCACTCCCTTTCTCCCCTCCTTGTCCCCTGCCACCCTCCCTTCTCCCCCCACCCTCATGCTCTGAATTTTCTCAGGAGATCTTGTCTATTTCTCCTTCCCAGGGGGATCTATATATGTTATTCAAGGCTGTCCACTCTTTCCATGTCTATTCCACATAGTTATTGAAGTTATAGCTAAAACAATAAGACAATAAAAAGAGATCAAGGGATACAAATTGGAAAGGAAGAAAGTCAAACTTTCGCTATTTGCAGATGACATGATAGCATACATAAGTGACTGCAAAAGCTCTACCAGGGAACTCCCACAGCTGATAAATATCTTTAGTAATGTGTCAGGATACAAGATCAACTCAAAAAAATCAGTAGCCCTCCTATATACAAATGATAAAGAAGCCGAGAAAGAAATCAGAGAAACATTGCTCTTCACAATAGTCACAAATAACATAAAATATCTTGGGGTAACACTAACCAAAGACGTGAAAGACCTGTTTAATGAGAACTTTAAGCATTTGAAGAAAGAAATTGAAGAAGATACAAGAAAATGGAAAAATCTCCCATGTTCTTGGATAGGTAGGATCAACATAATAAAAATGGCAATCTTACCAAAAGCAATCTCTAGATTCAATGCAATCCCCACTAAAATCCTAACACAATTCTTCACAGACATTGAAAGAACAATACTCAACTTCATATGGAAAAATAAAGCCCAGGATAGCCAAAACAATCCTACACAATAAAGGAACTTCTGGAGGCATCACTATCCCTGACATCAAGCTCTATTACAGAGCACCAGTAGTGAAAACATCCTGGTATTGGTATCAAAACAGGTTGACCAATGGAATAGAACTGAAGACCCCGACAGTAACCCACACACCTATGAACACCTGATTTTTGACAAAGAAGCTAAAGTTATATAAGGAAAAAGAAAGCATCTTCAACAAATGGTGCTGGAATAACTGGATGTCAACATGTAGAAGAATACAAATAGATCCATATCTGTTCGCATGCACAAAACTCAAGTCCATATGGATTAAAGACCACAGTATCAATTTGACCACACTGAACCTGATGGAAGAGAAAGTGCAAAGTAGCCTTCAATGCATGGGCGCAGGAGACCACTTTCTAAATATAACCCAGTAGCACAGACACTGAGAGCAACAATTAATAGATGGGACCTCCTGAAACTAAAAAGCTTCTGTAAGACAAAGGACACAGCCAATAAGACAAAAGGCAACCTACTAAATGAGAAAAGATCTTCACCAATCCCACATCAGACAGGGGACTGAGCTCCAAAATATGTAAGGAAAACTCAAGAAATTAGACATCAAAATACCAATAATCCAATTAAAAAATGGGGTACAGATCTAAACAGAGAATTCTCAACAAAAGAATTTCAAATAGCTAAAAAGACACTTATGGAAATGTTCAATATCCTAAGACATCAGGGAAATGCAAATCAAAACAACTCTGAGATCATCTTACACCAGTCAGAACGGCTAAAATAAAAACACCAATGACAGCTTATGCTGGAGAGGATGCAAAGGGGAACAATCCTTCATTGCTGGTGCGAATGCAAACTTGTACAACCACTCTGGAAATCAGTATGGCGGTTTCTCAGAAAAATTGGGAGTCAACCTACCTTAGAACCCAGCAATACCCTTCTTGGGCATATACCCAAAGGATGCTCAATCATACTACAAGGACATTTGTTCAACTGTGTTCATAGCAGCATCATTTGTAATAGCCAGAACCTACTTTCTATTTAGGAAACAACCTAGATGCCCCTCAACCAAAGCATGGATAAAGAAAATGTGGCACATTTACACATTAGAGTACTACTCAGTAGTAAAAAACAATTGACATCTTGAAATTTGCATGCAAATGAACGGAACTAGAAAACACCATCCAGAGTGAGTTATCCTAGACCCAGAAAGATGAGCATGTTATGTACTCAATCATAAGTGGATATAGCTGTAAAGCATAGGATAATGAGCCTATTGTCCAGAGAAGCTATGTAACAAGGAGAACCCTAATAGGACCATTTCTTACCCATGACATAAATCTCCATCATCTAACTTCCATAGTGACCACTCCGCAAGGTACTGTTGACAGGAATCATGATGCCTTTTCCTCAGTAGACTAAGTTTGAGTCTCCATTGTAATACAGGTAACTGGGATTAGAGACGGATTGCCTCACACATCGTAGCTGGGGACTGGCACTAGCAATACTAGGAATATGAATGCTGAAAACTCTTGAGGGAAAAGGCAGGTGCTTCTGGCAGAAAGGGCATTGTACAAATGGCTTGTGCAGTATCTCCCTAGGAATACCTTCTCCTGCTGTTTCACTCTTCTCTCTGCTACCAATGCCATGCTCTCTGTATTTTTCCCCATGCCTCTATTTTGTCATGATGAAATGTAGGTGTGTGGTGGTGGGTGGCTTTCCTGCAACTGTTCATCTCTCACGTTTCCAAACAGGCTTATTGGACTGCTTTGTGTGCTTCAAGCTAAAAAGGACTTCTTTCCAAAAATAGACCCCCTTTCCTGCTATGCCATCTGCATCTTCCCTTTGTACAAACCAAAGACAAAAGCTCCCACACATGCTTATTTATGCAAACGAAGTTCTGAGATTATTCACATTATTAGATACAAATTTCTATTTATAGTCCTTGGCTTGGAAACTAGGATTAGAAGAACCAAATATGAGGAACAAGAGAATGACATGAAAAAAGAGAAAGGAATGATGGATGGGTAAGAACAGGAAAAGATAGCTACAGTGATCTGCAGAGGGTGCCAATGCATGTCATGGAAGTGACATGTGGTATGGCCATGGATTAACTCCCTACATCCTCTGTAACAAAAGTGAATAAAATCGATAATTTTGGTATTGATATTGTAAATATATTTTTTAAAGAGATGTAATGATTGGCTTAATTACTTAGGACAAACTGATACCAACTCATTTATTTCAAGTTTTTAAATTTAGATTTATTTTTATTTATGAGTATGAGTGTATGCCAAATGTATGTGTGTGCCCATACAGAAGAGGGTGTTGGATTCTCTAGAACTGGGCTTACTGGTGGCTCTGAGTGGCTTGATTTGAGGACTGGGAACAAAACTCAGGTTCTCTGGAAAAACAGCAAAAATTTTTAAACACTCAGGTCTTTCTCTACTCTCCAAAATTTGGTTTGAATTAGAGAAAGGACTAAAGGATGGGGATCTATAACTTGCATTCCATCTTTTTAAATGTTATGGTCATCTTTTCCAGAGTGTAACAAAAATTCATTATGGTCACAGAGTATAAGCCATGGTAATGGACAATCATTCTTGACTATCTGTGACCAAAATATTCAAGAGGATAACTTAAAAGAGAGAAGATTTAACTTTGATTTGGATTATTAGAAGTTCAAATCCATGGTTGCTTGGGTCCGTGTGCTTGGGAAGATCATCATGGAGTCGGGAGTCCATGTCCGAGGGAGTTCTTCATCTCATGATGGACAAGAAGGAGAACAAGATAGACGAGGGAATCAGGACAATATACAATCCCATGAACACACCCCTAGTGACTCATTTTTCTAGCTAGGTTCTCTTAGAGTAGCCTCCAAAGGCTTTCTGCCTTTTTCTTTTCTTCTTTAATTTAAAAATTTGCTTTCATTTTCCATACCAATACTAGTTCCCCTTCACTCCCCTTCTCCCAGCCTCCATTCAACCTCAGAGGATGTAAGGCCTTCCTTGGGGAGTCAAACAAGTCTGGCATACCAAGTTGAGGCAGGACCAAGCCCATATCACACAGAGACACAAAATACTCAATAAAATACTGGAAAACTGGATCCAAGAGCACATCAGCATCCACTATGGTCAAGCAGACTTGATCCCAGAGATGCAGAGATGGTTCAACATATTAAAATCTGTCAATGTAATCCATTATCCTAAGAAACCGAAAGAAAAGAAAAAACACATGATCATCCCATTAGAGGTTTTGTGCCTTCTTTAGTGTACACATTGTTCTTCTCTGGCCCACATTCTCTGTCAGGAACACAGGACTTCTTCTTGAAATATGATTTCTTGAGCTTCGAGCCTGCTCTTTACTCTATTTAGTGCACAATTCTTTCCATTTGTCATGTATATTTCAGATCAGGCTTGATTCGCATCTTACTGGAGAGGCATCTCTAAATAAAATAGCAGTGCCCCATTTGGGCTTCATAATGTGCAGTCTGCTTTTTTTTCAGAACACACAAATACCTGACACCATCATCATTGATACCTGATAGCTCTGTCCATGTTTATATTTAAAATGCAAGCTCCATAGGACAGAAACTATTTTTAAATGTATAGTTCCATGATATGGAATGATACCTTTTAATTTAGAATTTCATTCACGAATATAGTATGTTTTGGTGAATTCCAACCCCCCCATTCCCTTATCAACATTTTTTTCTCTTTTACCACAACTACTATTTCCACCTGATTTCATATATTATCTTCTTAAAACACAGATGTGCCTGGGTATAGGGTAGCCTCTTAGGTGCGACAACCCAACTTTTCTCTTACCTCTGTCCTCTCTCAGTCCCCACTCCAAGCTTGTCTCTATTCTTTTATGTCAGCCCCCATACCTAGAAACACTTTCTACCTGGGATTCCCAGTGGCCACACCAGGCTGGATTCAGAAAAGAGATTCATCCTGTCCTTTCTGACCTCCATTACGATCTCTCCATTCTCACTCTCAAACGTGGAAAGTTCTTAACTGCTGTGGTTTTCTGCAAAGTTTGTTTATTGAGTTGATTAAGAATAAAAAAAAAACATACAGGGGAGAAGAGAAGAGATGGGCCAGTATTAAGAGCATGTGTCTCTCTTGCAGAGGACATTCGGCTTCCAGCATTCACATGGAGGCTCAAAACCACCGATAAGTCCAGTCCTAGGGGTTTGATGCCCTCTTTGCTCTGTGGGTATCAAACATGTACATGGTTCACAACAAACATTTACACAAATAAATAAAACTTAGAAAAAGAATAAGAAAACAGTATTTCATAAGAAATGCCTTACTTGGTAAAAAATTATTTTTAAATATACTTTTCTATAGCCCGTTAATGTTATGGACTGTTAGTACTACTAAAATCCTTCTGTGTTAACTCTCCCACATTCTTAGTTCAAACACGAAGAGGGAAAAGAATGAAAACTCCCAAACATTTTATTCACCAAATTAGTCATTCTGTGGAAAAGCTCTCAGATATGAATAATGCATCGTGGTGCAGCAGACGTTTTCACATATGGTGCACACGACCGTGAACAAAGGAAAAAAAAATAGAAGCAATGAGAAAGCCGCAGTACAGACGAGTGGGCAAATTAGCAAAGAAGTCTTTCTCGTTCTCTTTGATTTAATACACATTTTAATGGAGAACCTGCTCCATTCTCTGAGCCCTGTGGAGGAAATATCATCGAATGGGATTTGGTCTTTGTCTTCCAGTGATGCTGAGCATTTGTGAGACAATGAGGTGGTGGGAAGCATCCTGGCACAGAACCGACAACGAGGAGGAAACCTGGTGAAGTGATTGTCTCCAGTAGGAGAGATAGCATTGAGCTCAATGGTAGATGGCATGCCTGGCTTGGGAGGCTGCCTATGAGTGGAAGAGGTGTCAATAAAAGGCAGGAGGAAGCAGCAGGGAAGAACAGATGCAAAGCTAGCCTGTAAGTAAATCTCACAAGATCCTGAATGCCGAACAACAGAGAGACTTATTCAACAGAGAGACTTATTTTCTCTTTCTTTATGACCTGAAATGTGTACCAATACAGCTGCAGAGGAAGCTAAGCTTACATATGCTGTCACACAGAAGGGGTCTGCAGCTTACTGTTTAGTGTTTATTTTGGAAACAACTAAAAGGGAGTTCAAAGTTTCCCAATAGGAAGATTAGGAAGTACATAAGGAGACAGAAAGATGACTTACTCTGACTTGATCATTGCATATTGTACACATGATTGCATTGCATCCCCACATAGGATATGATATAATAATATATGCCAGTAAAATACCTTAAACCAAAGGATCTAAGTTTCCCAACTATCTTTGTAATGTTGACATAAAGTGTTATAAAGGAAGTACCTTCATTGAAATTTGCTAAAGCCAAAAAGCCAGTTCAAGTACTAGGGATAAATCCTGGTCCGACTGCCAGTGGCCACACAGACTGCCACAGCCCCACAACTGACATCCATATTCAGAGGACCTAGTTTGGTCCTATGCAGGTTTCCCAGCTGTCAGTCTAGAGTCAGTGAGTTCCCACTAGTTCAGGTCAGCTGTTTCAGTGGGTTTTCCCACCATGATCTTGACCCCATTCCTCTTCCCTCTGTTTGACTGGACTCTGGGAGTTTAACCCAGTGCTTAGCTGTGGATCTCTGTATCTGGTTCCATCAGTTGCTGGATGAAAGGTTCTATAATGACAATTAAAGTAGTCATCAATCTGATTGAGGAGTGGATCAGGGGTGGGGTGTGAAGGGAGCAGGAGGAGTGGGGGGGAGTGGGAACTAGGACTGGTATGTAAATTGAGAAAAGATAGTTTTAAAAATAAATAAATAAAAAAAGAAAATCGCTAAAGCCATAACTCAGTCAGTCATGGTGATGTATGGTTGTCATCCAAGATTTCCAAAGCTGAGTAAGGTGGAGGATCACAGGAGCTAAGGACCTCAGGATCAGTCTGATCACCATAATGAGATTTCATCTAATAAAAACAATCCCCATTCAACTTACGAAAAATAGTGTTTGTGCATGTACTCGGCTTAGGACTTTGCTTAGTTTTAGTGTCTCCCCAGGACTCGTGTGTTAGAAACTAGGTCCTCACTGTGGCAGTGTTTCATGGGTCACTGGAGGATGCTGCCCTGAGAGGAATAAAGGTAGTTCCTGTGAGTTCAGAAATATCTCTTATACAGTGAACTGTTATCAAAACATCCTTCTCACTCTCTAGCTTCAGACCTACTGTGTGATTGCTCCCACATGCTCTCTCCTTGATATTCTTGGTGTGGAGCTTTGACAGGTACCTGGTTGATATCCACACTTCATTGTTGAACCTCAGTACCTGTAAACTAAATAAGTCTTTTTTTGTTTTCTTATAAAGAACCCTGCCTCTGGATCTTTTCTTTCTAATAATAGAAAATGCACTAATGCAATCAAAAGTATGATTTAATTATTGCAAGAAATAATGGGGATCTGGGTACCCAGGAGAAAATATAGAAGGATTTTTAGTGATTATTTTTTATTTTGTTGTTTTATTTTATTTCTCTCTTTTGAGACAGGTACTTACCATGTGTCTCAGACTGATCTTAAGAGCATGTGATCCTCCTGCCTCGGTGCTGAAACTGCAGGTTGCCACTGTGTGTTTACTATTGAGAGCTGAGCATTATATTGTATTTCTTTCCTCTGCTTAACTATCAGTTTTTTTTTTTTTCTAGCTAGTCAATGACTGAGCAATATAAAGTTTTAGGAGGCTAGTGCCCTGGTGTGCCTGGTTTGGATAGTGAAGCTTTTTTTTTTTTTTTTGAAATAGCCAGGCAGTAAATATTTCAGACTTAATGTATCATACAGTCCATGCTGCAACTATCCGGCTTTAGCTTTGTAGTGTGAAAGTAGCCACAGACAACCCAATAAAACTTGATTTACAAAGTCAAGCAGTGTCTGGATTTGGCTTGTGGTCTGTAGCCTGCCAACCTGTGGTCCAGACGAGAGATAATGGACGTTGTATTGTGAAAATGACACATAGATTAGAGAGGTGGGATTGAGTCCAGACATGTTGATGAGGTGGAATTTATAGAGGCTGGAGACAGTCTGTAAAGCTGAAGGGAAGGGGGAGGTGAACATGGCATTTTAGCGTTTCACTTCAGACATCAGTATTGAAGGATATTGGGTGACAGATACCAGTGGAGAACTCAAACAAAAGATAGATCTATGGGAATGTGGTGGAACCAATGTGTAGTGGGTTGAGATCACAGGAAGGCAGTTCACCCACATAAGCCTCAAGTTCAAAATGGAAGTGAAGACCAGAACTGAGGATTTAGATGTATCAGTGTTCCCTTGACAACTTAGTAATTAAAGCCATAGGGATTGATGATATATTAAATTCAACAAAAGAGAAGCAAGAGAGAGGGGCTTTGGGAAATGCGCATTCCATCTCTGATATTTCAGAGAGGGTTGGACAATATCAGCTAAGGGCCGTCATCTATTCTCTTTCTTCCCTTCCCTTTGGCAGTTTGAGAGATGACTTTGGGGACAGACAAATAGCCCTCAAAATTCATAGGCACATTCTTCTTGGGTTTCATTCACAGGGAATGCAAGAAGACTCCCTTGGGAATGGGGACACTGGCTTGTTAGTCTGTAAAAACCAATGGCGGTGTGGGGAGTGGACAGGAAAGCTGACTACTTTTAGGATTTTTGTCCTAGGAAACTAACTTCTATGACTTGAATACTAAGATGACTTTCTCTTCTCCAGATTCATGTGTGGAAACACTAATTGATAAGACAACCATATTAAATATTGAAGATATAGTGTGGTTTTAAGGGCAGCATATGGATGACTAGTGCCCTTATAAGATGGTCTGTACGAAGCCCCATTGCCCATTCCTGTGACCAGTAAGACACCTCTCTGATTCAGAAAGTAGTTCCACAACAGACTCTGAATTTGCCTTGAGTTTGGGCTTCCAAGCCTCTGGAATGAGGGAAATATGTGTCTGTGGTTTACAAGCCTCCCCGTTAATGGTATTTTGTCATAACTACCCAAATGGACTAGGGTACCAATCTCATGCTCAGTGGCAGGGAAGAGCTTATTTCCTTTGGAACCTGCTTATTATATTTTCTGTTAAAAAGCTATTTTATTTTCTTTCCAGAAAAAAATTGCATGGAACTGAGGTACTTATTGATCCTCACTCAGGTAGCTAAATAGAAATGAGTATCAGATCTGGCAATACAGTTGTTTGAAAGTTGAAAGGAAAAAGAGCTGCACGGACTTCAGTCATCTCTTCTACTTGGAGTGTCTCTTCAGCATTAACTCTGTTTGTATCATAATTATCATTCAGAGATATAGTCACATAAGTAAATATTTGAGTGCTGAGTTTAAATGTTTCCATAGAAAAATTACCCTGGATACTTTGGTCTCTTTATGAAGAAAAAAATAGGAAATGGGAAAGAGATCTAGGGCAAATTTTTAATAATATGGATTTTCCCTCCTTTCACATAGTGTGAAAATTACAGTCACTGCCAGCAACCCTAAAACCGTCAGACCACTTTCAGAAATTCACTCACCTCTTAAACACTTAGAGGCTGAATTGAGTGAAAACCCATTTTCAGAAGAGTTTCCAAGGAAGTAGAAAGTTTCCACACCCTACGTCTTCTACTAAAAGAAGTGGAAACTGTGCTCTGCCTGCCAAATTCAGAATTGTTGTGTCACAGGCTGTTGAACATTATAATCAGTAATAAAAATGTGAACATACTTGATGCTATATTAAAATACGCTTTGCAAAGCTTAACCTAATTATATTTCTGGATTTATTACTATTCCTACTACTATTGTTATTGTTATATTAATATTATTATTTGCAATACTAACTGTATCTTCATATTTCAAATAATAAGAAACCATAAGAGGGGGAAATGAAGGGAATTTAAATAGAATAGTAGAATAATCACACTAATATTTTACCTGGAGAAAAATCACTCAACTATTTTTGGATCATCTATAAGATGCATCAAAGGCTAACAATAGACATTTCCATTTTTATTTTTCTGATTTTTAGTACAGTAAATACTCATATAAAATCTGAAATGATTCAGAAAACTATAGGAGAAAAAAAAGCTGAAGTCATTCCCAGGTCTTTTAGGGTTAATCACTGTTAAAACTTTAAAGAGAACTCTAGACTCCAGACCACATATATATGAACATAAGGACATAATTTATATACAACATTGAGAGTTACATAATGTTGCAAAAGTGGGCAAACACTTTGTTTTGTTTGGTTACACAACTTTTTTCCTTCAACATTGTCTAGCTGGCATTTTTCCAAGACAACAAATATGAATCAGCTATTAGATTTCTGTATTTTTTCTTTTTATCTACTATGTTGTTACACAGATATGACTCAACATACTTAATCAGTTTCATGGTAATTTGATTTTTACCTGTTCTTTACTGCTTGAATAGTAGAAGAGTTATCATGGCTTCTATAGTTTGGTGGTTGCATAGAACAGAATTTCAAAATATTTTATTTATTTGTAATAATAATGTGTTCGTGTGTTTGTAAATGCATGCCTACTGTGTGCAGGTGTCCACAGAAGGCAGGAGAGGGAGCTTGATGCCCCAGAGATGAAATTACAGGAAGTTGTGAATTTGTATTCAGGGGACCAAACTTGGATCCTCTGGAAGAGCATCTAGTTCTTTTGATTACTAAGTCAACTATCTATCCCGTCATAGAATAAATCTTAGAAGCAGAATCCATCCATCCATTTGTTCATTTGTCTATTCATCAGTAAGCATTTGTACCTTAGGGTAGTCATTGGCTTAAGTACAAGAAAGGTAATTAAAGCGATAGAAGGATGAAAGCCAAACAAAGAGTCAAGACGGCTGAGGTGCATGTGAAACAATGAGACACTGTAGGGTAGGGTTAAACTCATTCCAAACAGGGAACAGGGATGCCAGTATAGGGTTTTCCACTATAAACCTTTCTAAACTGAGTCCCAAGGACACTCTGAGGTCTGAAGACTGAGCTCGAGGACAACAAATGCTTGAGGCTATGCAAGTGACAAAAATAATAAAAAGAAGCTTCATTTTGCAGTACAAATGATTAAAGATACCTCAGGTGATCAGAACTATAGCGAGTAAGTGACTACAGGGTGCTCAGCTGTCTTTGGTTCATCAACAAGGCAGCTCTTACATTTAGGCCTCAGGGAAATCCATGGAAGAAGGAGCACAAGATTTTAAGAACCCAAGGACCAGGATGTATGCTGTGAGATAGCGTCTTCTGGAAATGAGACTGACTGTGGACCTTTATAATCTCAGCAATATTGGTTGCATAAACAAGACCTCATGATGATACCCTTCTACATGGTAATGGTAATGGGGAAATTTTACAAGCCCCACCCCTAGATGAGAGCTATAAGAAATCAATGGTTGCTGAGGGAGAGAGTTTTCTCTAAAGAAGAGTCCACTTGCAAGTTATCTAATCCCAAGTGGTCAGCTGTAAACCCATGTGCATATGAGAAACAGTCGAGAAATTCAGTAGGTTTTACACACACACACACACACACACACACACACACATTAGACACTAATAGTAATAATTGCTTTAAGAAGGTCATGAATGAGAGAGGCAGGTGGGGGAGTTTGAAGTGGAAGAATGAAGGGAGGAAATGATGTAGATACATTATAACCATTTATGATATTCCCCCTCCCAATTTAAAAAGACTCAAAAAGATCAATTAAGTCTATTAAAAAAGCCTGTTTTTTTTTTTTTTATAAAACAGTAGGGATAAATCCTGTTCTCACTGCCTTGGTCCCACAGACTGTCCCAGGCATACAACTGTCACCCACATTCAGAAAGCCTAGTATGGTCCTATGCTGGTTCCCCCACTGTCAGTCCAGAGTAAGTGAGCTCCCATTAGCTCAGATAAGTAGTTTCTGACTTCTTTGCTCATATTATCGCTGCCCTCTCTCTTTGACTGGTCTTTGGGAACTCAGCCCAGTGTTCCATTGTGGATCTCTTCCTCTGCTTCCATCAGTTACTGGGTGAAGCTTCTATGAAGACATTTAAGATAGTCATCAGTCTGATTACAGGGCAAGACCAGTTCAGGCACCCTCTCCACAACTGCTTCGGGTCTTAGCTAGGGTCAAACTCATGGATTCCTGGGAATTTCTCTAGTTCCAGGTTTCTTCCTAGCCCAATAACTGTTCTCTCAATCAAGATATCCTTTTCCTTGCTCTCCCTCTCTATCCTTCCCCCATCTCAACCATCCTGTTCCCTCAAGTTCTCCTCCTTCCCTTCTACTCTCTTCCTCTTATGACTTTCCTTCTTCCTCCCACACCCATGCTCCCAATTTTCTCAGATCTTGTCTATTTCCCTTCCGGGGTATAAAAGGGTTCTCCTTTTTTACCTAGCTTCTCTGGGATCATGGACTATAGGCTTTTTATCCTTTGCTTTGCAACTAATATCCACTTATGAGTGGGTAAATACTGTGCTTGTCTTTCTGGGTCTGTGTTATCTTATTCAGGATGATTTTTTTTTCTAGTTCCATCTATTTGCATGCAAATTTCAAAATGCCATTTTTTTTACTGATGAGTAGTGCTCCATTGTATAAATGTATCAAATCTTCTTATCTATTCTTCAGTTGAGGGGCATCTAGGTTGTTTCCAAGTTCTGGCTATTACAAATAACGCTGCTATAAACATAGTGAGCAAATGTTCTTAGAGTATGATTGAGCATCCTTTGGGTATATGCCCAAGAGTGGTATTGCTGGGTCTTGAGGTTGGTTGATGTACTGGGTTTTTGGAACCCATTCTCTTTGAAGGGATACCTTTCTCAGCCTATATATAGTGGGCAAGGCCTTGGTCCTACATCAAAGCAATATGTTAGATTTTGTTGACTTCCCATAGGGAGCCTTACCCTCTCTGAGTATTGGATGGGGGTTAGTATGGGGGGGCAGAGGAGCAGGAAGAGGGGAGGGAGTGGGAACTGGAATTGGAATATAAAATGAGAAAAGATAGCTTTTAAAAATTAATTAATAAAAGAAAGCCTGCTTCTGTCTTGCTGGAGCCTCCTTGTCATTGATTCTAATATGAGGTGAAATATGAAAATAAAGTTTCCTTCAGAGATTCTTAATTTTTTATCCACCTAGGTTAGACTCCTGTCTGTTTGCTCTAACACAGAGCTGATGATCTCATGTCCCTGTACAGCTAGGAAACAAGGAGACTGTACGTTGGTATATTGGTGAGGCTCGCCATCCATGTCAAAACAAGCAGAACTGTACATTGGTGTATTAGCGAGGCTTGCTGTCCATGTCGAAACAAGAAGAACTATACACTGGCGTGTTGGCAAGGCTCGTCATCCATGTCAAAACCAGGAGTCCGTCCACTGGTGTATTGGTGAGACTCGCTATCCATGTCAAAACCAGGAGTCCGTCCACTGGTGTATTGGCGAGTCTTGCCGTCATATCTGTCACCCATGTCACTGGGTTTACATTTAGCCCAGGAGACAGAGCTAGGAGCTTGTGTTTTGGATCTGCTCTCTCAGTAAGTAGCACTTTCCAATAGTTAGTCAGAGGAAAAGCACCTGGTACCACCCTGCCTCCCTCTACCTCCCCCTTTTTTTCCCCGAGTGAGAATTTCAATAGACTATTGCTGTTAGCAGACTCTGTGTTCTTCAGCCTTCTAGTGTAGACTGAATCCAGAAGTTCTCTAGGGAGTCTCCAGACCTCAGTATAAACTAGGACTGTTTACTATGGTTGGCTATACTAAATTTTAAATGTTATCTAATCATGAAACCATAAGGACGTTCAAATTTACTAAATTGTATATATAACCGTGGGGTGGGGTGGGAGACTCCTAGATTATGTTATATGGGTATACTTTCCTGAAGATAGTTGCAATACGATTTATCATTCAACCTGCAGTTTAAGATGTGATCTTATCATCTTTCTATGTAAAGCTAATTTTTTGTCCCATGAATCTACACTGGCTTTATATTTCGCTCCCAAACGATACGATGTTCAGGAGGCACCTAATTTAATCTCACCCAGTGTCTTGTTCTGAAGGATACAGTAACTAATAAAATGCTTGTTTTGTTAACCTGCTGAGCTGGGGTGTTGCTTTATTGTAGTAGTGACTATAACGAAAATCACTGGTAGGAAAGGAATGTGGCTTTTGTAAGCAGTGGGCTGGAACAATTCAGACAGGAAAGGAAATGCAGTGGTAGAAACCTTTAGGTAGTTGGTAGTATCGGTGACATTTGGACATGAGTGGCACCAAGGCAGAATAGCAGTGAAGCAGGGGAGGATAAAGAGCGAAACATATGCTTTCAAAATACGGGAGTCCTGCTCGAAGGCTTCACTCTTGAGGGACAGGAAGCGAAAAAGCTGAAGGTTTAAAGAGGAAAGGCATGAAGGTTTGAAATGGCAGGCTACCCTGGGGATTGAAATCTTGGAAGTAAAGACATTGTGATGATTACATGCTAGCATGGCCATCGAAAGAAGAGGCGACTTCATCAAAAGAGAGGTCATCAGAGAAGTTTTCAAGTAGAAGCTTGAATTAGAACACGGGTTTCCTCTCTCTCTCTGTGGTGGCAAACCCCTCATGTCCTTGCTCACTCCTATGCAGTCCTGTTGTTCTAATGAAAGAAGATGGACAGAGACACACTTCAAGGCTGGTCTTGTACACATTGTGCTGTGTTCTCATTGGTCAAAGCAAACTGCATGACTTCCTCCACACCCACAGGGTGGGAGAGGCCCATTTTTCCTTCAGAGAAATATATTAACACATGATACAGCCTACCGGATTGTTAATACAAGCAGAGGATGATTATGGGGAAAGAAAAGGAGATTTTAAGGGATGGAGTGGTGGAGGGAATAGAACCCAGGTGACATTATGAAGGAAAGGGGAATATTGTGGTGGAAGGCACAAAGGGGGGAGCATGCGAGAGAGATGGGTGAGAGAAAGGATCTATATGAAAATGCACGAAGAAACATGTTCCTTTATATGATAATCAAAAATCTTAAAGTGAAGAGTAATATGGCATGTCTTATTAAAAAGAAAACCCAAACCCACAATAACCACTGCAATTTGGAGAAGTGTATGGCCAATATCATTGGTCCCAAAGATCACACTAGTATTAACACTGATCTGGAGAGTGACCACATATTAACATTGTATATACCTTAAAACATACTATGTTCAGCTAAAATGCCAGCTAAGTTGTTCTTCCAAGCAAAGTCAATGCACTGGGATAGACGCCGACCTGCAAATGATCTCTGTGCGGACTGGTTCCCGTTCTCAGCAACTTCTGTTACAGCAGACATCACAATCTCACTACCTTTTCCTGTTGATAAATGTGGAAGAGCGAAATGCCAGTCCACTGAGTGGGCTGGAGACTGTTCATGTCTAAAATCAAAAGCTTGGCTAACTTCTTGCATTTCTTTTTGTATTTAATTAGATACTAAAGATATAGAGACATTATTTTCTTGGAAACTCTAGCTAGTTGCATGACTAAGCCTTAATTGAAACAAGGATTTTGTTTTAAGGAAGGATAGCATGGAAGACGAAGTTCTTCTTTTGGTATGTTCTGGAAATATCTGGGGGATTCTCCTGATAAAACAGCTTTCAGAACTTTTTCAATCTTACACACGGCTCTTCTGAAGACTGACTGATGGTTTCTGCACCTGGCAATGGGATTGTACTATTTGTTACTTTTTTTCCTTGTGGTGACAAAATTCCGTGTAGAAATAACTTAAAGAAAATAAAAGTTTATTTTGGTTCATAGTTTGAAATGATGCAGTTCAGCATGGTAGAGAAGACAAGGAGACAAGAGAGCATTTAACTCTATGGTAGCTGACCACATTGCACCCAGAGTCAGAAGCAGAGAGATGAATAATGGTTCTTTATTCGCTTTCTCCTCATTATTCATCCTGGGACCGCAGTCTGTAGAACGGTGCTACTCATCTTCTGGGGTTTTCCATCCTTATTTATCTCTCTCCATCGATTCTTTCTAGGTACACCCAGGGGTGTGTCCCCTTCGTTATTCCATCCTATCAACTTGACAGTCAAAGCTAATCATCACACAAACATCGCATGATAGGAAATATGCCTAGTAAAGATTAAAAACAGCTAATATTTAGTGAGCTAAGCATTATGTACTGTTTTTGGAATTCCTTAAATGAATCCTCAACATAACTATGAAGTAAGTGTTATCAAGTCCAACTTATAACTGGGCAAAGTACATCGGAAAGATGAACCTCATGTTGTAAACATTGTCTAAGTTACATATGTCATGCTGAGGAAGTCAGAATTCAAATGTGCCTCAAATCTTGAGCTAACCAACACAATGAACCCGTAGTTCCTTCCCAAATGATGTGTGAGACATTCTCGGGTATTGCAGTAAACGGCTGGGTTATTTTGAGATATTGCAATTTTCCTAAAAATAGCAGCAACATCTGTTAGACACTGTGTAGATTACTGCATATAAATTGACCTAATACTACATACATATTTTAGATCTTGTTTGTTTCTTTCCTGAGAGATGTTACAGAAACCCAAAATCAGTCATCTACCCGCCAACCAACCAATGAAATAAACAAGCAATATTTGGGACCCCTGTACTCTAGGTACACAGCAGAATTCTATACCTCCATATCAACAGAAAGCTGCTTCTGATTAATCCAGATTTTGCTATTTTTTTATGCTGTAACACTTAGTATTTCCTTTTTATTCCTATTAACTTTATCATTCTGAGTAGCTTATCTTATTTAGAAATCTTTGTTCTGAAAATATATGATGAAGGTTATCTGCTTTGCTCTTGCAGCTTGCAGGTGATTGAGTTTAGAAGGAAGGTAGACTCAATGTGGCTCTCTCAGCATGTGTAAGAAATCTTAGAGTTGAATGGTAGCTCAAGATTTTGCATGAAGATGGAAACCGATGTCTTGAGAGCAGCATGCTGCATTCTGGAGTGTAAACTAAATGGCTTTTTATAACTTCTTTCATAAGTTTATAGTGAGAAATTCACCCCAATTTCTCTTGGGAAAATCCTGGTATTCCTATTTCTGATAAGGGGTTTCCTGTTTCTAGTGGCAATTCTTGCTAAGAATTGAAATTTTTTATCTCTAGCTGGTAGTATTGCCAAAGAGACAATAGGATGGCAAATGGATAATGGATTAGTCTATTGTTTAATTCATTGCTGAATTGGTAACTAGAAATTTGTATCCAACTGGAGGAACCAGGAAATTGGGGTTATGCCTTTGAAGGGGCGGTCTTTTCCTAGACTAGCTGTCTGATGTATCTCTCTCTCTATGTCTCTGTCTCTCTTTCCTCTAAACACACAACTAGTAGATCCTATTTGTTCTTTTTCTTTCTATATATCTTTGCATCACAACTGAGGGCTAATACACATTGTCTACAAAAATGTAGGTTTTACTTGAATATTCATCTGTTTGTATGTATTTGTGACAGGAATATCTGCAGAAGAGGAGGCCATGCATTTTGGGGGCAGAGCAGGAGTAGGAGATAGGATGGAGATGGGAGGGCAGGAAGGAAGAAAGTGAGGGAGTGATGTGGAGGAGGAAATGCTGTGATTATATCTTAGTTTAATTGGAATGTATATTGTAATGTAGTACATATAATATATCTTATAAGTTTATATCCTATCAGCATCTACTATCATCTATTTATCATCTATTTTCTCTATTTTTTACTCTTTGTATGAAGAACATTTAATATTTAATTCATGAAAAACTATTGCTATATTTAAATATTGTATGTTCTGTGAAAGCATATATATTAAAGGCATAGTACTCCTGGTTGCGCCATTGGAAAGGGGATGAAACATTTCAGAGTTTGGCCGCTGGGAGAGGTCTTGAAGCCACTGGAATTGTGTGCTCAGAGAGGATTGTGGGTCCCTAAAACTTTCCTTTTGCTTTCATTTTTCTTCTTGGCTTTGAGGTGGCAAGTTCATTCTGCTACCCACAGATCCTGATTTCATGTGGTACTTCGACATAGACCCAAAGTAATTGAAAGAACCCTCACAAACTGTATGTCTTTTTTTTTTCCCTACAAGCTGATTTTCTCAGGTATTTTGCTAAAGTAGTATAAAGAAAGTTTGTGGTTTTGAATAAGACATGTGGCTTCTGGATATATTTCTTAATGTGTATAGTGATGTGTCTGAGCTATAAATAAAAAAATGATGAAGTTACAGTACAGACTTTTTTGCTTTTGAATGACTGGGCTCTCCATTTTGCTTTATAGAAAGTTTTTTATTTTAAATTGTTTATTCATTTTACATACCAACCACAGTTTCCCCCCTCCTCACACTCCTCACTTTCTTCACCCCATCCTACCCCCTATCCACTCCTCAGGAAGGAAGGCCTTCCTGAGGGAGTCAATATAGCCTGGTACACTAAGTTAAGGCAGCACCAAGACCCTCCCACCCTACATCAAGCCAGAGTAAGACATCCCACCATAGGGAATGGGTTCTGAAAAGCCAGCACATGTACCAAGAATAGATCCCAGTCCTATTGTCAGGGGCCGCTCAAACAGAAGTATGTTGTCCACATGCAGAAGGCCTAGATATGTCCTTTATGGGCAGTTTTTTAAAAAATGACTCTGCTCACCATGGTAATATAATTAATTATTTCTTGCTTTTATGTTAAAATAAATTGTACCGAGATTAGCAATATATGAAGCTATTTATTGATGTGAAAATCTGATTAAAAATTAAAAAGAACAAATAAATTTTGTAGTAGACCTTCTGGTAGGCACATGAGATGTCAAAAAGATAATACAACGATGCCTAATGATGAAGAGAAAGACAGGCCTATCTCATCTTAGCATTCATTGTGACGATAAAGACTTGGTACTTTCCTGTGGGAGTGCAGAGAGAAGACGCTACTATCAATCTGCAGAAAGATGTTTCTGGTGTGATACTTGGTCTTCTTAGTGAATGGTGAGCCAGAAATAGGCAGACAAAACAGAACTGGAAGACAGGAGAGGCAGAGTAGGTGGAGATGAGAAGTAACAGTACTTTTCCTAAGATGAAAATATTATGTTGTTTGGAACATCAGATATTATCAGGGAGAAAAAAAAATAGAATTTGGTTGCTTGTGAGTTAAAAATTAGTCTAGTCTAATAAAGTAAAGTTGTGTCCCTCTAAAGGCAACACCTAGCCTAGGCAACTTTAATGTACAGAACCAGAAATCACAGGTGATTTGAAACTTGAGCCGAAGCAAGTTGAAGCTTAACCCTGTGTGAAGGTTTAATAACATGAGAGAGTGTGCACTGTTTTGTTAGTAGAAGGGAAGCATGTCATGTGGATATACGAGTACCAGGGAGGTATCCTTTGACTTTCTCTACTCTTCGTATTGATCTCTGGGTTAAGAAGTATCTTATCATTAGTTTTAGAAATGCAGTATCTTGAAGGTGATGGAAGTAAGCAAAGAGAGTTGTATCAGGTCTTTGAGTGGCTGGATGTGCTTACTTCTGGGGATCTACCATGAGCGCTTGGAGGTCAGTCACAGGGTGCTAGTAGATATATGGGAGAATGCTTTAGATAATGTTATTGGCATGAATATGATGAACAGTATAAAGGGGTTAAAGAGGGTAGGTACACACAATAAACATCACTAGGACACTAGAACAGCTCTTATACACATCTGGGACATAGAAAAACGCCACTTTATTCTACTCAGTTTTATGAAAGATATTTTGGTACTTGGGGGGAAGAAGGGGGGAAAAGGGGAGGAAAGACAGAATAGGGAACTATTGATGCTAGATGTTCTTTTAATGCTAAAATCACAGACATCTATAAAGCAAAGGTGTAATTTAAGACTTGTGCTTCTCTTGTTATAGTAACTGTAAAAATTCAGTGATTTATAAATAAGAAGTACGATGTGTCAGTAATTTGGAAAAACATAGCTACAGAAAATCAGAGACTAAGTAGCAATGTGAATTTTCATTTAAATGAAAACTCACAACATGTCAAGATACAACCATGAGTGCAATAGCGGCATTACTGTTCTGGGGTAACTAACATATTATTAACTAGATTCTTGATTAGGGACCTGCAATGTGAGGAGGGAATATATGCACTGTACTGTAAATCATTTCAAAAGCCTGTGGATAGGCAGGTCTGGGCCATATTGGGAAGAATCTATTATTCATGATTTGTTAACTGGTCATGTCATTAAACTGTCTTCTAAATACTTATATTTACACCCATGTACTGATACAGCTCTGAGCATTAGAAAATTCACTTCTGTCAGCGGGTGAAGATCAGAGCAGAGGCTCACAACTTGTCAAAGTGCTAAGTGCTCAGTCCTAAACGGGGCATCTCTATGACCAATGTGCGGGAACAGGGTGGAAGAAGGGGTAGAAAGGCTGAAAGAGCTAGAGGACGAGGAATGCTCTCAAATGCCATTTTCCAGATATGACCTGGGCATTGCAAGGATAAATGCATGCCAATGGTGGCTGCTTGCACGGAAAAACCATAAAAGTATAAAGGGGATTAGGCATGGAGGAAGACAAAGGGGGTCAGCGGATGCGAGAGGGAACAAGAATTTAACAGGACATAAGGGTCAGAATATTGTGAACAAGCAAGGAACTCACACATTTAAAACAATCAATTAAATAAAAAGCTAGTGAACAAGTGTTATGGATATACACAGATAGATAAATAAAATAAAATCCACTAGACATGGAAGGGGCATTTTATTTGCATTTCTTTATTTCTGATGCATTCCTTTGAGGAACACAGCCTCCAAGAGGCTCATGTGAGAAGCACATGATTGCTATTGACAGTCCACTGAAGTAACGTAGTACCCACCATTTGTCCTCATGTGGAGCGGTTGGAAATACAAGTGCTAAACAGCTTTGCTTGAGTGAACTAGAAAACCAAACCCAAGTTTTTGAATTTGGGAATGGATTGAGTGGGGAGAGATGAAATCATTTGGCTACTGGAGAATACATGAAGGTTTTAAGGGTGAATCTCTGACGACTTATACATGGTGAGACCACACATTTGGAAATGCTGTGTGGGCAAAGACCATGGCTCAGCAGAGCAGAGATGGCATTTGACTTAGAATGTGGAGAAGTGTCAGGTCATGAAACATGATTTTGAGGAGTGATTATGAACTCTTGACAGCCCAGAGATCTCAATCAGCTACAAGTCAGAAGCAGCTGCCCTTCATCTTTGATTACTCTTCACTACACAGTTCTCTACAATTAAGTATTTTGGCAGGAGTGACCTCATCTTCATCTGGAATCTCCAACAACTTCAATTTTGTATAGTGATATTTTATTTGTGCTTTAATAAATAAAGTTTGCCTGAAGACTAGAGTGAAAAGTAGCCACCAGCCATACAGGTCAGGCAGTGGTGGCTCACACCCTTCATCTTAGCAGCCACACTAGTTAGCCACAACGGTCAGGTGGTGGTGGTGCGTGCCTTTAATCCCAGCCTAGAGAGGAATATAAGTTGGAATGAGACAGGAAATCGCTTTCTTTTCAGTCTGAAGATTTCATAGAGGTAAGAGCTCTCTAGCGGTTGGCTGCTTTGCTTCTCTGATCGTTCAGCTTGAACCCCAATATCTGTCTCTGTATTTTTACTAGTTGCACTACAATTTTGTATTTTTTGCTTATTTATTTTTGCAATTATTTTAAGACATTTCATGATTTAGAACTCTTCAGAATTTTATTGTGTACATGCAATTTAGATATAAGGTACCAATCAATGTACCCTTTCCATTAGAAATATTGTGTTCATTTTATGTTCTTACCACAGAAACACTTAACATGAGTGCATTTAGTTTTAAAAATTCACAGTGTATCGTACTCCTCTGCCATCGTCCCCAAAGGCAGCCGCATGATTACAGGTCAGAGAGTAGACAGCATTGAGTACATTGTGTTCATGTGCTGCTCTCTGCAGGGTCGGTGCAGCAGCATGGTTACCAGTGGGAAGCAGTTGGGCAATCAAATGATAGTAATTACAAGATTGTAAGCAAGTCAAGAAAAGGCAAGAGGTAGGGGATTAAAGAAAGAGACTTGCATATTTCCAGGGGGTTCATGTCCTCTTTAAATAAGAGTTGTCTTAAAAAGTGAACAGGAATGTCATTAAAAAGATGGATTCAAAAAATGCTGACTTCTTGAAGAACATCTCAATGCTTCCGTCAGTGATGTCACCTGTTCTTGAATAAACAGCCCTGCACCACGTCCTAGTAAGTCACCCTAATTAGACTCAGTGGCACAGAAAGAGAAGCAGAACTATTTAGCAAGGGGATCAATGGGTGCAGGTGGGAGAAAAGATAATGTAATGATTGTTGTCAAAATAGATCATATACATGTATGAAAACATCATAATGCAATTCATATTACATTTAAATAATATATGGTAAGTCACAGAATGCCTCAAACTGCAGATACGTTCGCTGGAGGAAAAGTTCACATAAAGGACAATAGACAGATGAACAGTGAGGGAGAGAAAGATCTTAGAGCCAACTTCTCATCTTTGTTCTTTGAAGAGTCAAGATGAGTATCGTTTCTTTTTCATTGTTGAATAAATGATTTCATTCACAAATTATTCTCAGGATTAAAAAATCAGTAAGGAATCTGACAATTCCTTGAATATGAACAGGGTTTATAAAGATAATAGGAGAAACTGGCTATTGTTGTCTTTGTATAGCTACCAAAGAAATGCACGAAAAACACAAACGAATAAGTGGTATGTAAGAAATATAGTGACTGATGTTTTACTGGGAAGCCCAAGGAGCTTCTGAGACCTCACTGTGCATCATCCACAAATCTTATTTCTCGCTCATCCTGTCTGCACAGAAAGCCTGCTTCCACTTCCAAGATCCTATATTGTCCACAGTATACTAATCATAGCAACTTCATTAAGGCAAATTACAGCAAAGAAGTCCATTAACGCACTGTAAAAAGCAACACAAGGAAGGCAAGAATATGTACAAATGATGTGTTTCATAAGCAGTTAATCTCTAAAATTATGTATATAAAAGTCTATTTGTGTGTACACATACATAAATATGTACTTTCCATATACATATATTTATAACTTTCTTTAGTTGCTTGCAGTTTGGATACAAACACTGGTTACACAATGTACCTTTTCCACCAGATAAAAGGTGGCAGTCACTTTATGTGCTTACCACAGAAACACTTGCCATGAGTGCATTGTAATTTTAAAGTGCACAATGCTGTATTATTGACTGCAGGTACAGTGTTTAATAGCAGGTCTCAACAGTTTATTCATCTTGCTTGACTGACACTGTACCTTTGTTAATTAGGTCTCATATCTACTTTCTCCAGTTCCTAGAACTTTCGTCCAGATGAGTAAATTGCAGAATGGTAGTTGGTGGATGTAGAAAAAAATTAACTTTATATATTAAGTCACAATTCCACCTTGTTAATCAGACCTAATGCCATCATAATTCAAAGTATCAACCCTAAGTAATAATTGAGAATTTGAAGATATAAATTAGGTATTTATTGAATATTCAAGCAAAATTTTCATAATAATCTCTGATTAGGTGACTAAAATATGATGAAGTACAGAAGTTAAGGGTTAATTTTACCTTAAATGAAGGTTAGTTTGCAGCTAGGAAGCAATCTGTTTCTAAAAATGTAGTGTTTCTAAAATTAAGTCAATAATCATGATTTGCCATGATTTCTCACTTTGCTTTCTGAATCTCAGTTTATGGACCAACGTTCATAAGTCACTAGATTGACATAAAATAATTTTTAAAAAAGGTATTAAATGTTCTACTGAGGAAACTGACCTTGGACATGTTCTAATTTTTTTTTTGTTTCACAGACTGACATAAATGATTTTATTTAATTGACCTTTGCAATGTTTAAAAACATGCCCATTGCTTAAGATAAGATGTGTCTGCTCAAAGACGCGTTAGAAAGCTGAATCTTGATTCAATTAAGGCTGATTGACATCAGACTTATGAGGAGAAAACATTGCTGTCCTGGCTGTGCTATTTCCCTCACCTCTTATGAAGTCATTATTTCCAAGAATTACTACTTCTTGTGAGGCGCAGTTGGCCTTTTAATACGGTTCCCACAGATAAACGTTATGTAACATACATTCATAGTGAGTAGTCCTTTTATCCCCAACCCAGGCACTTAAAAGACTGAGGCCTCCACTCAGACACCTAGGTTAAAAAACAGTTCATGAGATGTTTTCTCTTATTTCCAAATGTACCCATTCAGAGCAAGATTGAGGAGAGTAGATGAAACATGCATAGAGATTTCTCTAGTGCCTAAAGATGTTACCTCAAATGTGTGCCTTTCTTCAGAGTTTTGTGGCCTAACTTGCAGTTCCTTTATTGATTTTGAAATGAAAGAGAAAATAGTAGCCTAACCCCAGTGTGCTCTAACTGTACTTACCTTGCCAAGAGAGTGAACTCAACTGACCCTGGAGAATTTTTCTTGTTTCTTTTTTTTTCCTAGGCTCCTCAAACCTTATTTGGAACTATATTAAAATAATTTCTTGAAAAGCTATCTTAGTGTACTTAGGATTTTCATTTTCTAGCATTTACAAATAAATTCTGATTTCTTCTTTTAAAAAATTATGTATAGTGACCATATCCTGCCTGACACCTCTGGCAGAAGCCTTCTGTCACACCAGAGGCCAGGCCAGAGCTCTGGACCCCAGAGGACAGACCAGTATCCTGAACCCCAGAGAATAGGCCAGCACGGTAAAATCCAGGCAGAAGCTTCCTATCCCACAAGAAGCCAAGCCAGCATCCTGAATCCCTGAACCCCAGAGAACCCCAAACCAGATCAGAGACAGAACACACATCACCCCAACTCCAGTTCCCAACTTGGACAGCAACCCCCTGCTGGACCAGAGGCCATCCAGACCGTCAGACATCTAGCCCCCAACTTGGGCAGAGACCCTCTACCCAACCACAGACTCCTCCAGCCAGAAGAACACAGAGGAAACAGAAACCAAGAAGAAAACACTCATCCAAGAAGGACAATCCCAGAAATCAGCACCCAGACCTATAATCACTCTAAATCCAGATGCCTAAATCCCTGTGTTGGAACACAGCCAACGAGAACCAGGGCAATAGATCACCACTACAGCTCAGCTGTGCCACTATAGCAAGCCCTGAGGACTCCAACACAGGTTAATCACAATTAAACAATCTTACAACCAGTGTTATAAAGATGATAGATGTTCTTAAAAAGGAAATGAATAAATCCCTTAAAGAAATTGAGGAAAAGAAACTTAAAAAATTGGAGGAAATCAGTAAGTCCCTCAAAGAATATTAAAAAAGCCAAGAAACAACAACAACAACAACAACAAAAAAAAAAAACAGTTGAAGGAAATGAATAAAATTGTTCAAGACCTGAAAATGGAAATAGAAGCAATAAAGAAAACACAAACTGAGGAAATTCTGAAAATGGGAAATCTAGGTAAGTGAATAGGAACTACATATGCAAGCAAGCATCACCAATGGAATACAAGAGATTAAAGATAAAATCTCAGGTGTTGAAGAAATAGATACATCAGTCAAATAAAATGTTAAATCTAAAAAGTTCCTCACATAAAATGTCCAGGAAATCTGGGATACTATGAAAAGACCAAACCTAAAAATGATAGGAACAGAAGGAGAAGATTTCCAGCTCAAAGGCTGGAAAATACTTTATCTATTTATTTGTTTGTTTTTACATCCCAACCGAAGTATCCTCTCCCTTCCTTCTCCCAGTTCCTCCCCTCATTGTCCCATCCACTCCTCCTCCACGGTTTCTCATCAGATAGGCAGGTTTTCCATGGTATCAGCCAGCCATAACTTATCAAATTACAGTGAGACTAGGCACCTCATCTTCTATTAAGGCTAGATGAGACAATCTAGTAGGAGGAATGGGTTTCAAAAGCAGGCAACAGAATCAGCGACATCCCTTGCTCTTATTGTTAGTAGTCTCACATGGAGACCAAGTTACACAACTGTAACATATATGCAGAGGGCATCGGTCAGTCTCATGCAGGCTCCCAGGTTGTGAGTTCAGTGTCTGTGAGCTCCTATGAACCCAGATCAGTTGATCCTGTGGGTTTTATGGTGGTACCATTGGCATTGACACAACTGGGTTCTATAATCCTTCTCCCCTCTCTTCCACAGGATCCCCCAAGCTCTGCCTAATGTTTGTCTGTGGGTCTCTGCATCTCTTTCTGTCAGTTACTTGGTGAAGCCTTTCTAATGACAGTTGGGCTAGGCACTAATCTATGAGCACCGCAGAATAGCATTAGGAATCATTTCATCCACTGTTTTTGTCATTTATGTTTGGTTCTATCCTAGGTCTCTGGGATATCCCTCCTCTGGGTTGTGGCGCTCAGCGGGGAGCTCCTTCTCAGGGTATGGGTCTTCAGTTGTGCCAGTCATTAGTTGGTCACTCCCACAAATTCTGTGCCATCTTTATCCCAACACTTCTTCTAGGCAGAACAAATTATAGGTCAAAGGGTTTGTGGCTGTATTAGTGTTCCAAACCTTCCACTAGGAAGTCTATCCCCTATTGCTGGGAGTCTTAACTAGGGTCATCCCCATAGATTCCTAGGAGTTTCCATTGCTCTGGGTTTACAGTTCATCCCAGAGATGCCTCCAGGTTCCAGTTGTCCTTTCCAGTACTCTCTCCCTCCCTTCTCCTCCCCATCTGATCCCTCCTGTTCCTATCCTCAGTCTACCTTCCAGGTTCCCCCCTATACACTGGCAATGTTTATCCTATTTGTCATTCACAGTGAGCTTCATTAATCTCCCCCGAGCCATCCTTGTTACTTAGCTTCCCTGAGTCTGTGGGTTGTAACAGGGTTATTCTTTACTTCATGGCTATTATCCACTTATGAGGAAGTATATACCATATTCTGAAAAATACTTTTAGCAAAGTGTAAAAGAAAATTTTATTAACCTAAATAAGGACATGCCTATAAAGGTACCAGAAGCTTACAGAATACCAAATAGATTAGACCAGAAAAAAAGTTCCCTTATCACATAATCAAAACACTAAACACATAGAACAAGAAAGGATATTTAAAAAGTTCCAAAAGAAAATGTCAAGTAACATATAAAGGTAGACCTATTAGAATTGCACCTAACTTCCCAATGGAAACTCTAAAAGCCAGAAGAGCCTGATCATATGTTCTGCAGACTCTAAAAGATCACAAATGTTAGCCAGACTATTATATCCAGCAAAACTTTCATTTACCAGATATAGAGAAAACAAAATATGCCATGATAAAGTCAGATTTAAACAATATCTATCTACAAATATTGTAGAACGTATTAGAAGGTAAACCCCAACCCAAGGAGGTCAACTACACTCATGAAAACACAGACAATAAATAATCTCACACTTGCATAACCCAAATGATGAACACACACATGCACACACACACACCACCACCACCACCAACACCACCAACAACAACAACTACAATAAAATAACAGGAATTAACAATCATTGGTCATTGATATCTTTCAGTATCAATGGACTCAATTACCGGTTGATAGAGGTTTCTGTTCCACCTGGTCCTGCAGTCATTCAGTTCCAAAGAAGCACACAGAGGCCTACATTAATTATAAACTGGTTGGCCTATTAGCTCAGACTTCTTATTAAGTAACTCTTCCATCTTAAATTAACCTATAATTCTTGTCTGTGTTAGCCCCATGGTTTGGTATCTTATATCCGTGAAGCATTCTCACCTTGCTTCCTCTGAACATGGATAATGACTGTAGACTGAGCCTTTCCTCTTCCCAGAATTCTCCTGTTCAAACTGGCCAATCAGTGTTAATTAAACCATTACAAGTGACAAATCTTTACAGGGTACCAGACCATTACTCCACAGTAATTATCCAATAAAAAGACACAGACTAACAAAATGGATACAAAAACAAGATCTATTTTTCTACAGCATACAAGAAACACACCTCAACACCAAAGACAGCCATTAACCTCAGAGTGAAATGTCTGAAAAAGATTTTCTAAGCAAATGGTCCTAAGAAGCAGTGTAGCCATCCTAATATCTAACAAAATAGACTTTGCACCAAAATTAATTAGAAGACATGGGGAAGGACACTTCATACTAATCAAAGGAAAAGTTCACCAAGATAACGTTTCAATTCTTAATGTCTATACCCCAATACAAGGGCACCCACATTTGTAAAAGAAACACCACTGAAGTTTAAATCATATATCTACCCTAACACATTGATAGTGGAGACAATGCCCCATTCTCACCAATAAACACGTCCCTCTGACTTAAACTTAACTAATAAATAATGGAGTTAACAGATATTATGAACCAAATAGCCCTAACAGATATCTACAGAACATTTCAACCACACAAAAGAATATGCCTTCTTCTCAGCACCTCTTGAAATATTCTCCACAATTTACCACATACTCAGTCACAAGACAAGTCCCAATAGACACAAGATAATTGAAATAACCCTCTGCATCCTATCAGACTACCATGGATTTATCAATAACAGAAAAAACAGAAAGTCTACAAACTGGTATTGGAAGTCCTTCTGTCTATGTGTTACTTTCATTGGTTAATAAAGGAACTGCTTTGGGCCTATAGCAGAGCTATAGGGAAACAGAGCTAGGCAGGGAAAACTGGACTGAATGCTGGGAGGAAGAGGGCAGAGTCAGAGATGCCATGGAGTCCTCGCCACCAGAGATAGACCTTCTGGAACTTTGCTGGTAGGCCACGATCTTGTGGTGATACACAGATTAATAGAAATGGGTTAAATTAAGATGTAAGAGTTGGCCAATAAGAAGCTATAGCTAACGGGCCAAGCAGTAATTTAATTAATAAAATGTCTGCATGTTGTACACAGCTAGCTGGGTGGCTGGGAAGAACAGTGGCTCTTCGTCCTACAACAAACGAATGGTAACTGAAGAACTCTCAAAGAATTACCACTGGGTCAAGGCTGAAGTAAAGAAGGAAATTAAGGAGTTTCTAGAATTCAAAGAAAATGAATGTAAACCATACCAAAACTTATGTAGAAAGTTTATAACCCTAAGTACCTTCATAGAGATTTTGGAGAAATCTCATACTAGCCACTTAACAGCTCTAAAACAAAAAGGAGTAAACACACCCAAGGGGAGTAGGAACAGGGAATAAACTGAGGGATGAAATCAATAAAATAGAAACAAAGAGAACAATACAAAGAATCAATGAAACAAAGAGTTGGTTCATTGAGAAAATCAACAAGATAGACAAACCATTATCCAAACTAGCTAAAGGATAAAGAGAGAAATCCAAACTAACAAAACTAGAAACAAAAGGAGGATATAACAACAGACATAGAGGAAATCCAAAAAATCATCATGTCATACTTCAAAAATTTGTTCTCAACAAAACTGGAAAATCTAAAAGAAATGAACAAATTTCTTGATAGATACCACTTATCAAAGTTAAATCAAGGTCAGATTAAAAAAAAATTAAACAGAACACTAGTCACCAAGGATATAGTAGCAGACATTAAAAGTCTCTCTCAAAACAAAACAAAACAAAACAAAAAAACAAAACAAAATTAGCTCAGTGCCAGACGGGTTTAGTGCAGAATTCTACTTTCAAAGATGAGCTAATACTAATACTCCTCAAATTATTCCATAGAGTAGAAACAGAAGGAACATTGCAAAATTCTTTTTATGACACTACAGTCACCCTGATACCCAAACCACACAAATACTCAACAAAGAAAGAGAATTACAAAACAGTATCTCTTATGAACATTGATGCAACAATACTCATAAACTGAATCCAAAAACACATCAAAAAGATCATCCACCATGATCAAGTAGGCTTAATTCTAGAGATGCAAGGATGGTTCAACAAATAAAAAGCTGTCAGTGTAATCCACCATATAAACAAATTGAGAGGAAAAAAAACCATGATCATCTCATTAGATGTTAAAAAAGCCTTTAACAAAATTTAACAGCCTTTATTTATAAAAGTTTTGGGGTGATCAGAGATACAAGGGAAATACATAAATATAATAAAGGCAACTATGCAGCAAGTCAGTAGCACGGAGGTTTATCACTGCCTGAAGTGCCAGGACTCAGAAGATGGATAGCTGAGAGATTTAGGATAGAACAAACACAAATGGTCGAAAAGAAAAACGTCAGTGTAGTGATGCCTAGTGTTATTCTGTTATACTCATAGATTGGTGCCTAGCCCAATGGTCGTTAGCTAGGTTCCATTTAGTAACTGATAGGAATAGATACAGAGACCCACAGCCAAACATTAGGCAGAGCTTGGGAAATCCTGTGAAAGATTGGAAGGAAGGATTATAGGGCCCAGTGGTTTCAAGGGCACCACAGGAAAAACCAGAGAACCAATTGATCTGGGCCATATGTGTTCACAAAGACTGATCCAACAACCAGGGAGCCTGAATGAGACTGACCTATGCCCTTTACATAGGTTGTTGTTGTATGGCTTGGATTGCTGTGAGACTCCTAACAGTGAGAGTAAGGGCTGTCTCTGACTCTTTTTTTGTTTTTATGGTTTATTTTTTTATATTTAAAAATTTCCATCTCCTCCCCTCCTCCTCCCCTTTCCCTCCTCTCCCCTCCACCCATAACCCCTCCCTCTCCAGGCCAAGGAGCCATCAGGGTTCCCTACTCTATGTTAAGACCAAGGTCCTCCCAACTCCCCCCAGGTCCAGGAAGGTGATCGACCAAGCTGAGAAGGCTCCCACAGAGCCCGTCCATGCAGAAGAATCAAAGCCCAGCCCCATTGTCCTTGGCTTCTCAGTCAGCCCCCACTGTCGGCTACATTCAGAGAGTCCAGTTTGGTCGCATGTTCCATCAGTCCCATTCCAACTGGAGTTGGTGATCTCCCGTTAGTTCTGTCCCACCGTCTCCATGGGTGAACGCACCCCTCACAGTCCTGACTTTCTTTCTCATGTTCTCCCTCCTTCTGCTCCTCATCAGGACCTTGGGCGCTCAGTCCAGTGTTCCAATGTGGGGTTCTGTCATTTTCTTCATCTATCGCCAGGTGAAGGTTCTATGGTGATATGCAAGAAATTCATCAGTATGGCTATAGGAACTGGCCTTTTCGGGCTCCCTCTCCTCAGCTGCCCAAGGAACTAGCTGGGGGCATCTCCCTGGAAACCTGGGAACCCCTCTAGAGTCAAGTCTGTTGACAACCCTCAGATGGCTCCCTTAGTTAAGATATATGCTTTCCTGCTCCCATATCCACCCTTCCTGTATCCCAAGCATCCCATTCCTTCGAGCTTCCCCCATTCTCCCCTTCACGCTTTTCTCTCCCCATCTTCCCTTGGCCCCATCTCGCCCTACCCTCAAGTTCCCAATTTTTGCCCGGAGATCGTGTCTACTTCCAATATCCAGGAGGATTACTATATGTTTTTCTTTGGGTTCACCTTCTTATTATCTTCTCAGGGATCCCGAATTATAGGCTCGATGCCCTTTAATTATGGCTAGAAACCGATTATGAGTGAGTACATCCCATGTTCATCTTTTTGGGTCTGGGTTACCTCACTCAGAATAGTGTTTTCTATTTCCCTCCATTTGCATGCAAAATTCAAGATGTCATTGTTTTTTACCGCTGAGTAGTATTCTAACATGTATATATTCCACAGTTTCTTCATCCATTCTTCCACTGAAGGGCATCTAGGTTGTTTCCAGGATCTGGCTATTATAAATTTTGCTGCTATGAACATAAGATGGTATCTCAAAGTTGTTTTGATTTGCATTTCCCTGATATCTAAGGAGGTTGAGCTTGACCTTAAGTGTCTTTTGGCCATTTGAACTTCTTCTGTTGAGAATTCTCTGTTCAGTTCAGCGCCCCATTTTTTAATTGGGTTAATTAGTATTTTAAAGTCTAGTCTCTTGAGTTCCTTATATATTTTGGAGATCAGACCTTTGTCAGTTGCAGGGTTGGTGAAGATCTTTTCCCAGTCAGTAGGCTGCCTTTTTGTCTTAGTGACAGTGTCCTTTGCTTTACAGAAGCTGCTCAGCTTCAGGAGGTCCCATTTATTCAATGTCGCCCTTAATGTCTGTGCTGCTGGGGTTATACGTAGGAAACGGTCTCCTGTGGCCATTTGTTGTAGAGTACTTCCCACTTTCTCCTCTATCAAGCTCACTTGCTTTTGGAACCCATTCCTCATACTGGGTCGCCTTGCCCAGCCTTAGTAGTAGGGGAGGAATCTAGTCTTACTATAACTTGATAAGCCCTGTTTGGTTGTTATCCTTGGGAGGCCTGCTCTTTTCTGAATAGAAATGGAGGAGTGGATGGGGTGGGAGAGCAGGGAGGATCTAGTAGGATAGGAGGGAGGGAAAAGTGAGGCTGGGATGTAAAAATAATAATAAGAAAAAATATGTAAGAATTTACAAACAGTAAGTTAAGTCCATCATATTATACGGGAGCTGCTATCTATATAGGTACCCCATTCAGATTGTGCCAAGTGAATGAGTGTGTATCTCAGCTCACTTTCCTTGGTCATATGTTTAGAAATGTCAAATAACTAAGTTAGAAAGGTCATTTGAATGTCTTCCTGTGTACATATGTTGATGTTCCACAAGTTTCTACAAATTCACATTAACATGCATAAATTTTGGGTGGAAAAGGCCAACAAGTTCTTAAAATGGTGATTCTTTCTCTTCTACTGATAGTACAGCCCTCTTTTTAAGTCTTTGGATTTCACAGTAAATGACAGCTTCTGGACTCCTTAATCCAAAGTGTCTAATACTACTAAAAGCATCCTAGTTATTTCATTTTTAAATTTTTATTATTTCATTTAATTTTTGTACACAGGGTTGTTGTACACAGCTCTTGGGCCTTGCTGTGTAGATGGGAGTTGGCCCTGAACTCCCAGATCTGCCTGCCTCTACATCTTAAAGTGCTGGGACTAAGGGTGTGTGCCACCAACTCCAACTTCTTTTTAAATGAGAAAATATTTAAAGACTTCTAGAAGACTATCAGCAAGTTTGGGCAAGCCGATAAAGGCATTTTCTGTTATTTACTTTAAAGTGGCTTAGAAGTCGAGCTTGGTTTCTGGTCCTGAAGCTCATCCTCAGGCTCGAACACCAATGGAGCCACACAGTTCCTTTTTATGTGCTGCAACTTAAACCCCAGCCCTGAATCACTTGTGGGAATATAAATTTTCCCTGGGAGTCCACAAGCATCTGATTTCTGTATATGGAGAGAGTAAAATGGATAATTAGATTCA
Organism: Arvicola amphibius; assembly: GCF_903992535.2. NCBI lineage: Eukaryota > Metazoa > Chordata > Mammalia > Rodentia > Cricetidae > Arvicola > Arvicola amphibius. The sequence continues at coordinate 11,023,011 of NC_052050.1, read as the reverse complement.
GTTCCTATTTCATCTCATTTCCTCCTTTTCCACATTGCCCAGGCTTCAGCAATCAAAATGCCACACTCCTGCATCTATTTATACGCTCTTTCCATCTTCTTCAATGGCTGGGGTATGCATTTTCCTTTAAGAGACTTTCACAACATTTTTTCCATGCCCAGGATTGCTGAATTTTTATGGTGGCAGACTGCCTGCCCTCTGCCATGGCTGCTGCTCAATCGAGCACGACCGAGTGGCCTGGCTCGCCATCAGAGAACTGTCAGTGTGTTTTCCTCTCTCTTCTACTGACTTGTGGGCATATGTGGAAAGAGGAATGAGTACATCACTTTCTCTCTCTGCTTCATTGACTACTTAACTTCTTGTTCTTCATGGCCTGAGGGAAACCAAAGTCACAAGGAAATCTCACTTCTGTTGAACCCACGGTTACTTCATGGGAAATACCATTTTTAAAACCAGCTCACTCCATTCCCAACCCTATTCATTCCTCCCTGTAAGTTGCTATATGAACTGGCTTTCAATAAGAAGTGGACACATATTTAGATATGATCAACATGGTGAGTATGGTATTTGAGACAACTTTTGCTGAATACAAATGCAAGGTATTGAATATACCTCTATCATTCCTATTTATTCTTCCATCTCTTTGAAATTTCTTCTTTGAAAATCTGACCATTTGCATTGTTTGCTCCTGACTTATGTGCTTCATATCATTGAACTCAGTGGTCATCCACTTGTTTTGCATGCATGTTATAATTTTCCTTAATGAATTGCCAAGTCCCTTAAGACTGTTCTATGACCCTGTACTGCCTACTGGTGCTGGCATAAAAAATAAATATTAAACAGTTGCTGTGGAGTGAACCCATCTTTATAACAGTAATCATTTTTTAAACTGTTTTTATTTTGTTTTATGTGTATGGCTGCTTTGCCTGCCTGTATGTCCATGTAGCATGTGCAAGCCTGGTCCCTGTGCAGGCCAGAAGAAGGTGTCAGATTCCTTGGAACTGGAGTTGCAGATGGGTGTGAGCTGCCACTTAGGTGCTCGGGATTGAACCTGGGTGCTGTAAAAGAGGAGGCATAGTCTCCAATCCCATAAATGGTCACTTTGAATACTCACTTAAACCCTAGAGGGGACAATGGCATTGTCTTCAATGCTCTGATGAGAAAATGGAAGCCTCAAGGGCTGAGAAGTTTTTCTGAGACACACAGCTAACCAGCTGGTTGACTGAAAAGCAAATTCAAAGATCCCTGTAATATCTTTATCATGAACCTTTATATTACCCAAAATAAAATCCTGGGCACATGTTATACCATACCCTCCAGTATCTCTTCTCTTCATGATGCTCATTCATC